>NC_057794.1:441531102-441831102 GCF_018294505.1 Triticum aestivum
ACGCCGGCGCCGGCGGCCAGGCCAAGGGAGGCGGCGAAGGGACGACTGCGGTGGCGGGCGCCGGGCGCGGGGCAAGCAACGGCGTGAGGGGAGGTAGTGGCTGGCGGGACAGCAGCGGAGGGGGAAGCGGGTGTGGCGGCAACAGCAGTGCGGTGGCCCGAGCTGCGAGCGCAGTGGGACGGCGCGGGGCAATGGTGTGGGGGATGCGGTGGCTAGTTGCGGTGCGAGGAGGGCGAGTGATGGCCGGCGAGGTGGCGGGCAATCGGAGCGGGCGGAAGGCCAGGCGGCACGACGGAGCAGAGGTGCGGGGCGAGGCCAGGGGTGGCTGTGGCTCGCGGTGCTGCAGTGAGCATGGCTGTGGGCGCTCGGATGCATGCGTCGGCGTACGGAGCCAGGGGAGAGGGCACGACCACGACGCGGCGTGCGGCAGAGAACGGGCAGGGGGCGTAGCAGCGGAGCTGGGCGCGGGCATCGCGACGCGCTGGGCGCGGACGGGCACAGCCGGGCGCGACCACGGCACACGCGCGCGGCCACGGCAGTTGCGGGAGTAGGAGACGGTGGCGGGGGCAGCAAGCTGCAACACGCAGGGCTGGGAGGCGGTGTCGCGCGAGGGAGGTCCGGGGTCGGAGTAGGGCGCGGGTGGCGTGCGCGCGGCCATGGGTGCGCACGATGCGCGGCGGTTGCGAGGCAGAAGAGAAGAGGGGCGTGGGGGGTGCTCACGGGGCCGGTAGGGTAAAGGCAGTGGGGCGCGAGGAGGTGGTCGGAGACGATGCGGCGAAGAGGGGCAGTCCGGCAAGGAGGAGGCGCTGGCGAGGTCGTCATGCGGCGAGGGCGAGGACGAGGCGGCGGCATCAGCGGTCTCCTCCCTCAATCCCGATCCAGTCGGGGGAGAGGGGGAGATATTTTGGAGAGTGAGGGGAGTGTCGGTGGGTTGTGGGGGGAGTGGGGGGAGGATATGGCAGCGGGGTGGGCCGGCCGAATCGGTTGTGGCCTGATGGGCCGAAGCCCAAGGGGCCGGGGGGCTTTCTCTTCTTCTTCCTTTTTTTGTTTGTTTTGTTCTGTCTTTTGTATTTTCTTTCTTTTATTTATTTACTTTTTTGTTTTAAATCATTTTAAATTATTTAGGCCTTTTATAAAAATGTGTTTACTACATCATAAATTCCTAGGCATTTATTTGCACACACCAAACATTTTTGTTTTAATTTTTGAAAACTTTTATTATTTAATCTTATTTTAAATTTGAATTTGAATCGGTTTTGAACTAGCGATAGGTTAGCAACAGTAACCGTGGTGACGTGGCATGATTAGCATTGGATTACTGTAGCACGATTATCCGGGCGTTACACGAAGCATGGCTGCCTTCTTGGCACGCGCTAACTGCAGGTCGTCCGCATCAGGCTGTTCCTGGATCCGGTTGCTGACACGCCTGCTAGCCGTCACCGGATCCGCGATCCCGCCAAAAGCGATAAGCTCCTCCATTGTCCTCTCCCGAGGGGTGTGCTCTTGACTCCCACGCCCTTCCCCTATCGTCAGTGAAGAAGGATAAGGCATGGTCGAGCATAAATTAGCCGCAGTGGTCAAGGGGGAAGAAGACCGTGGAGCCACCTGCTCACTAGTCCCACTCCCCCCCTCGCCAAGAGAGCCGCGCAGCCCCTGTCCATCCTACACGGCGTGGTCCAGCGGAGGAGTTATGACATGAGGCTCCTGCCCGCATCTCACTCCCAGATCTCCCAGGATCGCCGTGATAGAAGGGGCACCTCGGACCTCCTGTCCAGGCGCCCCTCCCAGAGAGCTCGAGCCGGACGCGTGTAAGAGGGCGCTATGAGCCTCCTGCCCACGCCCCCCCCCACTCGCGAGCAGCTCGCAAGTGTCCACCTGCCCACCGGGCGTGTGTCCCATCCTGACTGGGTCACTGTCAGTCTGTCGTAGTCCCTGTGGTGCCTGAGGTGAATCAGAAGCCTCAAGTATTGTCGTCTCCTCGCAGGCAGGGACCAACACTGGTGGTATCTCAAGTTCCATCGGGTCGTCCGCCCCGACTCTGGTGCTCCATAACCGACTAGGAGCTGACCTCGCTCCAAACGAGCCAAAATGAAGAGTGGTCATCGAAGTTGCGGACGTGGGTACCCCTTTGGCAGAGTTATCTGTCTTCTCTGGCTGCACAATAGGACCCTTGGCCGGCTCCCGCGAAGAGCTATCTAGCTCCGTATCCTAGTCCCCAGGGGCACCGCCCCCCTCGGTTGTGTCCATATCCTGAATGTCATCCCCATCTTGGGAAACCGGAGTGTCCTCAATCTCAAGCTCTAAAACATACGTGACTCCAGCATGTGTACATCGAACTACATCTAGTATGAACTCAACACCCACCACACTGACGAGCAACCTCGCAGCCCCATGTGAACGAGTGAATGGCATGTCCACCATGTCTCTATAATTCCTCTCATATCACGGTCTTCCTAAATCTCAAAAACTTCATCCACACAAAACTCAACAAGGACTCGTGAGATAAGTTAGTATGAACCATTGCCAAAACCTTACCATACTCTACTGTAGCAAATCACTAAAATTATTATTCAACATTGCATACTAAATTCCTCTGCATATTTAATAGTCCTATCCTCAAATAGAATCATTAAAGAAGCAAACATATGCAAACAATGCAAACATAACAGCAATCTACCTAAACAGGACAGTCTGTAAAGAATGCAGCAACATCCATACTTCCCTAACTCCAAAAAATATGAAAGAAAATTTCCAGTGTAGTAAATTTATCAGAGCTTAATATGCAAAAGGTTTCAACATTTTATCACATTCTGACTTTTCTAGGGAATTATTGCAACAGCGGTAAACTTTCTGTTTTCAAACAGCAACATGAAGACTTGTAAAATAGACATAGTAAAGGCTATCAATGCCACTTTTATTGAAATAAAAGATTCAAAACAATGTTATAAATAACATAAAACAAATCCTAACAAAATAAATTGATGCTCCAAGCAAAACACATATCATGTGGTAAATAAAAATATAGCTCCAAGTAAAGTTACCGATGGAAGTAGACGAAAGAGGGGATGCCTTCCGGGGCATCCTCAAGCTTAGGCTCTTGGTTGTCCTTGAATATTACCTTGGGGTGCCTTGGGCATACCCAAGATTAGGCTCTTGCCACTCCTTATTCCATAGTCCATCGAATCTTTACCCAAAACTTGAAAACTTCACAACACAAAACTTAAAGTAGAAAACTTGTGAGCTCCGTTAGTATAAGAAAATAAATCACCACTTCAAGGTACTGTAATGAACTCATTCTTAATTTATATTGGTGTTAAACCTACTATATTCCAACTTCTATATGGTTTATAAACTATTTTACTAGCCATAGATTCATCAAAATAAGCAAACAACACACGAAAAACAGAATCTGTCAAAAACAGAACAGTCTGTAGTAATCTGTAACTAACGCAAACTTCTGGAACCCTAAAAATTCTAAAATAACTTGCTGGACCTGAATAATTTATCTATTAATAATATTAAAAAAGAATTAACTAAATAGCACTCTCCTATAAAAAAATGGCAGCAATTCTCGTGAGCGCTAAAGTTTCTGATTTTGACAGCATGATCAACAAGACTTTCCCCAAGTCTTCCCAACGGTTCTACTTGGCACAAACACTAATTAAAACATAAAAACTCAATCATAACAGAGGCTAGATAAATTATTTATTACTAAACAGGAGCAAAAATTAAGTAACAAAAATAAAGTTGGGTTGCCTCCCAACAAACGCTATTGTTTAACGCCCCTAGCTAGGCATGATGATTTCAATGATGCTCACATAAAAGATAAGAATTGAACATAAAGAGAGCATCATGAAGAATATGACTAGCACATTTAAGTCTAACCCACTTCCTATGCATAGGTATTTTGTGAGCAAACAACCTGTGGGAACAATAATCAACTAGCATAGGAGGGCAAAACAAGCATAACTTCAAAACTTTAAGCACATAGAGAGGAAACTTGATATTATTGCAATTCCTACAAGCATAAGTTCCTCCCTTATAATAATTTTCAGTAGCATCATGAATGAATTCAACAATATAACCAGCACCTAAAGCATTCTTTTCATGATCTACAAGCATAGAATTTTTATTACTCTCCACATAAGCAAATTTCTTCTCATGAATAGTAGTGGGAGCAAACTCAACAAAATAACTATCATGTGATTGAAAATTAAGATCAAGATGACAAGTTTCATGGTTATCATTATTCTTTAAAGCATACGTGTCATCACAATAATCATCATAGATAGGAGGCATGCTTTCATCATAATAAATTTGCTCATCAAAACTTGGGGGACAAAAAATATCATCTTCATCAAACATAGCTTCCCCAAGCTTGTGGCTTTGCATATCATTAGCATCATGGATATTTAAGGAATTCATACTAACAACCTTGCAATCATGCTCATCATTCAAATATTTAGTGCCAAACATTCTAATGCATTCTTTTTCTAGCACTTGAGCACAATTGTCGGAATCCTTATTTTCATGATAGATATTAAAAAGATGAAGCATATGAGGTAACCTTAATTCCATTTTTGTAATTTTCTTTTATAAACTAAACTAGTGATAAAACAAGAAACTAAAAGACTCGATTGCAAGATCTAAAGATATACCTTCAAGCACTCACCTCCCCGGCAACGGCGCCAGAAAAGAGCTTGATGTCTACTACACAACCTTCTTCTTGTAGACGTTGTTGGGCCTCCAAGTGCAGAGGTTTGTAGGACAGTAGCAAATTTCCCTCAAGTGGATGACCTAAGGTTTATCAATCCGTAGGAGGCGTAGGATGAAGATGGTCTCTCTCAAGCAAACCTGCAACCAAATAACAAAGAGTCTCTTGTGTCCCCAACACACCCAATACAATGGTAAATTGTATAGGTGCACTAGTTTGGCGAAGAGATGGTGATACAAGTGGTATGTGGATAGTATATAAAGGTATTTGAAATCTGAAATTATAAAAACAGCAAGGTAGCAAGTGATAAAAGTGAGCATAAACGGTATTGCAATGATAATAAACAAGGCCTAGGGTTCATACTTTTGCTAGTGTAAGTTCCCTCAACAATAATAACATAATTGGATCACATAACTATCCCTCAACATGCAACAAAGAGTCACTCCAAAGTCACTAATAGCAGAGAACGAACAAAGAGATTATGGTAGGGTACGAAACCACATCAAAGTTATTCTTTCCAATCAATCCGTTGGGCTATTCCTATAAGTGTCACAAACAACCCTAGAGTTCATACTAGAATAACACCTTAAGACACAAATCAACCAAAACCCTAATGTCACCTAGATACTCCAATGTCACCTCAAGTATCCGTGGGTATGATTATACGATATGCATCACACAATCTCAGATTCATCTATTCAACCAACACATAGAACCTCACAGAGTGCCCCAAAGTTCCTACCGGAGAATCATGACGAAAACGTGTGCCAACCCCTATGCATAGGTTCATGGGCGGAACCCGCAAGTTGATCACCAAAACATACATCAAGTGAATCACGTGATATCCCATTGTCACCACAGATACGCACGACAAGACATACATCAAGTGTTCTCAAATCTTTAAAGACTCAATCCGATAAGATAACTTCAAAGGGGAAACTCAATCCATTACAAGAGAGTAGAGGGGGGGGGGAGAAAACATCATAAGATCCAACTATAATAGCAAAGCTCGCGATACATCAAGATCATACCACCTCAAGAACATGAGAGAGAGAAAGATCAAACACATAGCTACTGGTACATACCCTCAGCCCCGAGGGAGAACTACTCCCTCCTCGTCATGGAGAGCACCAGGATGATGAAGATGGCCACCGGAGTGGGATTCCCCCTCCGGCAGGGTGGCAGGACGGGTCTAGATTGGTTTTCGGTGGCTACGGAGGCTTCTGGCGGCGGAACTCCTGATCTATTGTGCTCCCCGATCGTTTTAGGGTATATGGAGATATATAGGCGGAAGAAGTACGTCAGGGGGGCCACGAGGAGCCCACGAGGGTGGAGGGCGCGCCCTAGGGGGTGGGCGCGCCCCACTACCTCGTGGCCTCCTCGAAGCTTCCCTTACGTGCACTTCAAGTCTTCTGGGCTTCTTTCCTTTCAAAAATGAGTTCCGTGAAGTTTCAGGTCAATTGGACTCCGTTTGATTTTCCTTTTCTTCGAAATCCTAAAACAAGGTAAAAACAAAAAGTGGCACTGGGCTCTGGGTTAATAGGGTAGTCCAAAAAATAATATAAAAGTGTCTAATAAAGCCCATAAACATCCAAAACAGATAATATAATAGCATGGAACAATCAAAAATTATAGATACGTTGGAGACGTATCAGCATCCCCAAGCTTAATTCCTGCTCGTCCTCGAGTAGGTAAATGATAAAAACATAATTTTTGATGTGGAATGCTACCTAACATATTTATCCATGTAATTCTCTTTATTGTGGCAAGAATATTCAGATCCATAAGAATCAAGACAAAAGTTTAATATTGACATAGAAATAATAATACTTCAAGCATACTAACCAAGTAATCATGTCTTCTCAAAATAACATGGCCAAAGAAAGCTATCCCTACAAAATAATATAGTCTGGCTATGCTCTATCTTCACCACACAAAATATTTAAATCATGCACAACCCCGATGACAAGCCAAGTAATTGTTTCATACTTTTGATGTTCTCAAACTTTTTCAATCTTCACGCAATACATGAGCGTGAGCCATGGACATAGCACTATAGATGGAATAGAATGGTGGTTGTGGAGAAGACAAAAAGGAGAAGATTGTCTCACATCAACTAGGCGTATCAACGGGCTATGGAGATGCCCATTAATAGATATCAATATGAGTGAGTAGGGATTGTCATGCAACGGATGCACTAGAGCTATAAATGTATGAAAGCTCAAAAAGAAACTAAGTGGGTGTGCATCCAACTCGCTTGCTCACGAAGACCTAGGGCATTTTGAGGAAGCCCGTCATTGGAATATACAAGCCAAGTTCTATAATGAAATATTCCCACTAGTATATGAAAGTGACAACATATGAGACTCTCTATCATGAAGATCATGGTGCTACTTTGAAGCACAAGTGTGGTAAAAGGATAGTCGCATTGCCCCTTCTCTCTTTTTCTCTCATTTTTTTTATTTTTTTATTTTCTTTTATTTGGGCCTTTTTATGGCCTCTTTTTTTCCCTTTTTTAATTTTTCGTCCGGAGTCTCATCCCGACTTGTGGGGGAATCATGGTCTCCATCATCCTTTCCTCACTTGGAACAATGCTCTAATAATGATGATCATCACACTTTTATTTACTTACAACTCAAGAATTACAACTCGATTCTTAGAACAAAATATGACTCTATATGAATGCCTCCGGCGGTGTACCGGGATGTGCAATGACTCATGAGTGACATGTAAGAAATAATTATGAACGGTGGCTTTGCCACAAATACGATGTCGACTACATGATCATGCAAAGCAATATGACAATGATGAGGCATGTCATAATAAACAGAATGGTGGAAAGTTGCATGGCAATATATCTCGGAATGGCTATGGGAATGCCATAATAGGTAGGTATGGTGTCTGTTTTGAGGAAGGTATATGGTGGGTTTAAGGTACCGGTGAAAGTTGCGCGGTACTAGAGAGGCTAGCAATGGTGGAAGGGTGAGAGTGCGTATAATCCATGGACTCAACATTAGTCATAAAGAACTCACATACTTATTGCAAAAATCTATTAGTTATCGAAACAAAGTACTACGCGCATGCTCCTAGGGGGATAGACTGGTAGGAAAAGACCATCGCTTGTCCCTGACCGCCACTCATAAGGAAGACAATAAATAAATAAATCATGCTCCGACTTCATCACATAACGGTTCACCATACGTGCATGCTACGGGAATCACAAACTTCAACACAAGTATTTCTCAAATTCACAACTACTCAACTAGCATGACTCTAATATCACCATCTCCATATCTCAAAACAATTATCAAGTATCAAACTTCTCATAGTATTCAATGCACTCTATATGAAAGTTTTTTATTATATCCCTCTTGGATGCCCATCATATTAGGACTAAATTCATAACCAAAGCAAACTACCATGCTGTTCTAAAGGACTCTCAAAATAATATAAGTGAAGCATGAGAGATCAATTATTTCTATAATATAAAACCACCACCGTGCTCTAAAAATATATAAGTGAAGCACTAGATCAACGACAAACTACTCTGAAAGATATAAGTGAAGATCAATGAGTAGTCGAATAATTATGCAACTATGTGAAGACTCTCTAACATTTAAGAATTTCAGATCTTGGTACTTTATTCAAACAGCAAGCTAAGCAAAATAAAATGACATCTAAGAATAGCAAACATCATGTGAAGAAGCAAAAACTTAGGATCAACCGATACTAACAGATAGTTGTTGAAGAAGAAAGGTGAGATGCCAACCGGGGCATATCCAAGCTTAGACGCTTGAGACTTCTTGAATTATTATATTGGGGTGCCTTGGGCATCCCCAAGCTTGAGCTTTTGTGTCTCCTTAATTCCTTTCATATCACGTTCTCCCTAAATCTCAAAAACTTCATCCACACAAAGTCAACAAGGACTCGTGAGATAAGTTAGTATGAACCATTGCTAAAACCTTACCATACTCTACTGTAGCAAATCACTAAAATTATTATTCAACATTGCATACTAAATGCCTATGCATATTTAATAGTCCTATCCTCAAATAGAATCATTAAAGAAGCAAACATATGCAAACAATGCAAACATAACAGCAATCTGCCTAAACAGGACAGTCTGTAAAGAATGCAGCAACATACATACTTCCCTAGCTCCAAAAAATATGAAAGAAAACTCCCACTGTATTAAATTAATCAGACCTTAATATGCAAAAGGTTTCAACATTTTATCACATTCTGAATTTTCTAGGTAATTATTGCAACAGCGGTAAACTTTCTGTTTTCAAACAGCAACATGAAGACTTGTAAAATAGGCATAGTAAAGGCTATCAATGCCACTTTTATTGAAATAAAAGATGAAAAACAATGTTCTAAATAAAAGCAAGTAAATCCTAACCAAATAAATTGACGCTCCAAGCAAAACACATATCATGTGGTAAATAAAAATATAGCTCCAAGTAAAGTTACCGATGGAAGTAGACGAAAGAGGGGATGCCTTCCGGGGCATCCCCAAGCTTAGGCTTTTCGTTGTCCTTGAATATTACCTTGGGGTGCATTGGGCATCCCTAAGCTTAGGCTCTTGCCACTCCTTATTCCATAGTCCATCGAATGTTTACCCAAAACTCGAAAACTTCACAACACAAAACTTAAAGTAGAAAACTTGTGAGCTCCGTTAGTATAAGAAAATAAATCACCACTTCAAGGTACTGTAATGAAATCATTCTTAATTTATATTGGTGTTAAACCTACTGTATTCCAACTTCTCTATGCTTTATAAACTATTTTACTAGCCATAGATTCATCAAAATAAGCAAACAACACACGAAAAACAGAATCTGTCAAAAACAGAACAGTCTGTAGTAATCTGTAACTAACGCAAACTTCTGGAACCCTAAAAATTCTAAAATAACTTGCTGGACCTGAATAATTTATCTATTAATAATATTAAAAAAGAATTAACTAAATAGCACTCTCCTATAAAAAAATGGCAGCAATTCTCGTGAGCGCTAAAGTTTCTGATTTTGACAGCATGATCAACAAGACTTTCCCCAAGTCTTCCCAACGGTTCTACTTGGCACAAACACTAATTAAAACATAAAAACTCAATCATAACAGAGGCTAGATAAATTATTTATTACTAAATAGGAGCAAAAATTAAGTAACAAAAATAAAGTTGGGTTGCCTCCCAACAAACGCTATTGTTTAACGCCCCTAGCTAGGCATGATGATTTCAATGATGCTCACATAAAAGATAAGAATTGAACATAAAGAGAGCATCATGAAGAATATGACTAGCACATTTAAGTCTAACCCACTTCCTATGCATAGGTATTTTGTGAGCAAACAACCTGTGGGAACAATAATCAACTAGCATAGGAGGGCAAAACAAGCATAACTTCAAAACTTTAAGCACATAGAGAGGAAACTTGATATTATTGCAATTCCTACAAGCATAAGTTCCTCCCTTATAATAATTTTCAGTAGCATCATGAATGAATTCAACAATATAACCAGCACCTAAAGCATTCTTTTCATGATCTACAAGCATAGAATTTTTATTACTCTCCACATAAGCAAATTTCTTCTCAAGAATAGTAGTGGGAGCAAACTCAACAAAATAACTATCATGTGATTGAAAATTAAGATCAAGATGACAAGTTTCATGGTTATCATTATTCTTTAAAGCATACGTGTCATCACAATAATCATCATAGATAGGAGGCATGCTTTCATCATAATAAATTTGCTCATCAAAACTTGGGGGACAAAAAATATCATCTTCATCAAACATAGATTCCCCAAGCTTGTGGATTTGCATATCATTAGCATCATGGATATTTAAGGAATTCATACTAACAACATTGCAATCATGCTCATCATTCAAATATTTAGTGCCAAACATTCTAATGCATTCTTCTTCTAGCACTTGAGCACAATTATCGAAATCCTTATTTTCATGATAGATATTAAAAAGATGAAGCATATGAGGTAACCTTAATTCCATTTTTTGTAATTTTCTTTTATAAACTAAACTAGTGATAAAACAAGAAACTAAAAGACTCGATTGCAAGATCTAAAGATATACCTTCAAGCACTCACCTCCCCGGCAACGGCGCCAGAAAAGAGCTTGATGTCTACTACACAACCTTCTTCTTGTAGACGCTGTTGGGCCTCCAAGTGCAGAGGTTTGTAGGACAGTAGCAAATTTCCCTCAAGTGGATGACCTAAGGTTTATCAATCCATAGGAGGCGTAGGATGAAGATGGTCTCTCTCAAGCAACCCTGCAACCAAATAACAAAGAGTCTCTTGTGTCCCCAACACACCCAATACAATGGTAAATTGTATAGGTGCACTAGTTCGGCGAAGAGATGGTGATACAAGTGGTATATGGATAGTAGATAAATGTATTTGTAATCTGAAATTATAAAAACAACAAGGTAGCAAGTGATAAAAGTGAGCATAAACGGTATTGCAATGATAGTAAACAAGGCCTAGGGTTCATACTTTCGCTAGTGTAAGTTCCCTCAACAATAATAACATAATTGGATCACATAACTATCCCTCAACATGTAACAAAGAGTCACTCCAAAGTCACTAATAGCGGAGAACGAATGAAGAGATTGTGGTAGGGTACGAAACCACCTCAAAGTTATTCTTTCCAATCAATCCGTTGGGCTATTCCTATAAGTGTCACAAACAACCCTAGAGTTCGTACTAGAATAACACCTTAAGACACAAATCAACCAAAACCCTAATGTCACCTAGATACTCCAATGTCACCTCAAGTATCCGTGGGTATGATTATACGATATGCATCACACAATCTCAGATTCATCTATTCAACCAACATATAGAACCTCAAAGAGTGCCCCAAAGTTCCTACCGGAGAATCACGACGAAAACGTGTGCCAACCCCTATGCATAGGTTCATGGGCGGAACCCGCAAGTTGATCACCAAAACATACATCAAGTGAATCACGTGATATCCCATTGTCACCACAGATACGCACGGCAAGACATACATCAAGTGTTCTCAAATCTTTAAAGACTCAATCCGATAAGATAACTTCAAAGGGGAAACTCAATCCATTACAAGAGAGTAGAGGGGGGGGGGAGAAAACATCATAAGATCCAACTATAATAGCAAAGCTCGCGATACATCAAGATCATACCACCTCAAGAACATGAGAGAGAGAGAGAGATCAAACACATAGCTACTGGTACATACCCTCAGCCCCGAGGGAGAACTACTCCCTCCTCGTCACGGAGAGCACCGGGATGATGAAGATGGCCACCGGAGAGGGATTCCACCTCCGGCAGGGTGGCGGGACGGGTCTAGATTGGTTTTCGGTGGCTACGGAGGCTTCTGGCGGCGGAACTCCCGATTTATTGTGCTCCCCGATCGTTTTAGGGTATATGGAGATATATAGGCGGAAGAAGTATGTCAGGGGGGCCACGAGGGGCCCGCGAGGGTGGAGGGCGCGCCCCCCTACCTCTTGGCCTCCTCGAAGCTTCCCTTACATGCACTTCAAGTCTTCTGGGCTTCTTTCCTTCCAAAAATGAGTTCCGTGAAGTTTCAGGTCAATTGGACTCCGTTTGATTTTCCATTTCTTCGAAACCCTAAAACAAGGTAAAAACAGAAACTGGCACTAGGCTCTGGGTTAATAGGTTAGTCCCAAAAATAATATAAAAGTGTCTAATAAAGCCCATAAACATCCAAAACAGATAATATAATAGCATGGAGCAATAAAAAATTATAGATACGTTGGAGACATATCACTCGGTCACTGCTGCCAGAGCCCGGACCGCGTCAACCGCAACCGCGGGCAACATGGGGGAGACCCCTGCTATTGGGGAACGCGGTAATTTCAAAAAAAAATCCTACGCACACGCAAGATCTATCATGGTGATGCATAGCAACGAGAGGGGAATAGTGTTGTACACGTACCCTCGTAGACCGTAAGCGGAAGCGTTATGACAACGCGGTTGATGTAGTCGTACGTCTTCACGATCCGACCGATCCTAGTACCGAAAGTACGGCACCTCCGCAATCTGCACACGTTCAGCTCGGTGACGTCCCACGAACTCTCCATCCAGCTGAGTGTCGAGGGAGAGCTTCGTCAGCACGACGGCGTGATGACGGTGATGATGATGCTACCGGAACAGGGCTTCGCCTAAGCACCGCTACGATATGACCGAGGTGGATTATGGTGGAGGGGGTACCGCACACGGCTAAGGGATCAATGATCAACTTGTGTGTCCATGGGGTGCCCCCTCCCCCGTATATAAAGGAGTGGAGGAGGGGAGGGCCGGCCCTCTACTATGGCGCGCCCTGGGGAGTCCTACTCCCACCGGCAGTAGTATCCCCCCCTTCCATGTAGTAGGAGTAGGAGTGAAGAAAAGGGAAAAGAGAAGAGAAGGAAGGAGGGGGCGCCGCCCCTCCCCTAGTCCAATTTGGACTAGGCCTTGGGAGGCGCGCAGCCTCCCCTCTCTCTTTCCCCTAAAGCCCAATAAGGCCCATATACTCCCCGGCGAATTCCCGTAACTCTCCGGTACTCCGAAAAATACCTGAATCACTCGGAACCTTTCCGATGTCCGAATATAGTCGTCCAATATATCGATCTTTACGTCTCGACCATTTCGAGACTTCTCATCATGTCCCCGATCTCATCCGGTACTCTGAACTACCTTCGGTACATCAAAACACATAAACTCATAATACCGATCGTCACCGAACGTTAAGCGTGCGGACCCTACGGGTTCGAGAACTATGTAGACATGACCGAGACTCATCTCCGGTGAATAACCAATAGCGTAACCTGGATGCTCATATTGGCTCCTACATATTCTACGAAGATCTTTATCGGTCAAACCGCATAACAGTATACTTTGTTCCCTTTGTCATTGGTATGTTACTTACCTGAGATTCGATCGTCGGTACCTCAATACCTAGCTCAATCTCGTTACCGGCAAGTCTCTTTACTCGTTTTGTAATGCAACATCTCGTAACTAACTCATTAGTCACATTGCTTGCAAGGCTTATAGTGATGTGCATTACCGAGAGGGCCCAGAGATACCTCTCCGACAATCGGAGTGACAAATCCTAATCTCGATCCATGCCAACTCAACAAACACCATCGGAGACACCTATAGAGCACCTTTATAATCACCTAGTTACGTTGTGACGTTTGGTAGCACACAAAGTGTTCCTCCGGTATTCGGGAGTTGCATGATCTCAGTGCTAAGCTAACGGATGGGTCAAGTCAATCACATCATTCTCTAATGATGTGATCCCGTTAATCAAATGACAACTCATGCCTATGGTTTGGAAACATAACCATCATTGATTCAACGAACTAGTCAAGTAGAGGCAAACTAGTGACACTCTGTTTGTCTATGTATTCACACATGTACTAAGTTTCTGGTTAATATAATTCTAGCATGAATAATAAACATTTATCATGATATAAGGAAATATAAATAACAACTTTATTATTGCCTCTAGGGCATATTTCCTTCAGTCTCCCACTTGCACTAGAGTCAATAATCTAGATTACATTATAGTGATTCTAACACCCATGGAGTCTTGGTGCTGATCATGTTTTGCTCATGAGAGAGGCTTAGTCAACGGGTCTGCAACATTCAGATCCATATGTATTTCGCTTCACACGTAGATCCCTCCGCGACGCTCTGCTTGGAACTGCACCAACTGACAGCTCCACCATTTAATAAAAACACGTATCCGGTCTATGACTCAGGTTCATCCGGATCAGTGTCAAAGCTTGCATCGATGTAACCGTTTACGACGAGCTCTTTGTCACCTCCATATACAAGAAACATATCGTTAGTCCTTTCAGGTATTTCAGGATGTTCTTGACCGCTGTCCAGTGATCCACTCTTGGATTACTTTGGTACCTCCTTGCTAAACTTATAGCAAGGCACACATCAGGTCTGGTACACAACATTGCATACATGATATAGCTGAAGGAAATATGCCCTAGTGGCAATAATAAAGTTATTATTTATTTCCTTATAATCATGATAAATGTTTATTATTCATGCTAGAATTGTATTAACCGGAAACATAATACATGTGTGAATACATAGACAAACAAAGTGTCACTAGTATGCCTCTACTTGACTAGCTCGTTAATCAAAGATGGTTATGTTTCCTAACCATGAACAATGAGTTGTTATTTGATTAACGGGATCACATCATTGAGAGAATGATCTGATTGACATGACCCATTCCATTAGCTTAGCACCCGATCGTTTAGTATGTTGCTATTGCTTTCTTCATGACTTATACATGTTCCTATAACTATGAGATTATGAAACTCCCGTTTACCGGAGGAACACTTTGGGTACTACCAAACGTCACAACGTAACTAGGTGATTATAAAGGAGTACTACAGGTGTCTCCAAAGGTACATGTTGGGTTGGCGTATTTCGAGATTAGGTTTTGTCACTCTGATTGTCGGAGAGGTATCTCTGGGCCCTCTCGGTAATGCACATCACTTAAGCCTTGCAAGCATTGCAACTAAATGAGTTAGTTGCGGGATGATGTATTACAGAACGAGTAAAGAGACTTGCCGGTAACGAGATTGAACTAGGTATTGGAATACCGACGATCGAATCTCGGGCAAGTAACATACCGATGACAAAGGGAACAACGTATGTTGTTATGCGGTCTGACCGATAAAGATCTTCGTAGAATATGTAGGAGCCAATATGGGCATCCAGGTCCCGCTATTGGTTATTGACCGGAGACATGTCTCGGTCATGTCTGCATTGTTCTCGAACCCGTAGGGTCCGCACGCTTAAGGTTACGATGACTGTTATATTATGAGTTTATGCATTTTGATGTACCGAAGGTTGTTCAGAGTCCCGGATGTGATCACGAACATGACGAGGAGTCTCGAAATGGTCGAGACATAAAGATTGATATATTGGAAGCCTATGTTTGGATACCGGAAGTGTTCCGGGTGAAATCGGGATTTTACCGGAGTACCGGGAGGTTACCGGAACCCCGCGGGAGCTAAATGGGCCATGATGGGCCTTAGTGGAAAAGAGAAGAGGCAGCCCTACATGGGCCGCGCGCCCCTCCCCTCCCTTGGTCCAAATTGGACAAGGAGAGGGGGCCGGCCCCTCTCTATCTTTTCCCCCCTCCACAAGTCCTATTCCAACTAGGATTGGGGGGAATCCTACTCCCAGAGGGAGTAAGACTCTCCTGGCGCGCCCTATGTGGCCGGCCAGCCTCCCCCCTTTGGTCCTTTATATACTGAGGCAGAGGCACCCTAGAGACACACAAGTTGATCCACGTGATCTATTCCTTAGCCGTGTGCGGCGCCCCAGCCACCATAGTCCTCGATAATATTGTAGCGGTGCTTAGGCGAAGCCCTGCAGCAGTAGTACGTCAAGATCGTCACCATGCCGTCATGCTGACGGAACTCTTCCCCGACACTTTGCTGGATCGGAGTCCGGGGATCGTCATCGAGCTGAACGTGTGCTATAACTCGGAGGTGCCGTAGTTTCGGTGCTTGATCGGTCGGATCGTGAAGACGTACGACTACATCAACCAAACGCTTTCGTTGTCGATCTACTAGGTATGTAGATCATACTCCCCCTCTCGTTGCTATGCATCACATGATCTTGCGTGTGCGTAGGAATTTTTTTGAAATAACTACGTTCCCCAACAATAGCCTATGGCTGAAGCATAGGGAACGCCTTTCACTTTCTCTCCATCTTCTGCAGTGGTCGGGCATTGAGTCTAACTCAACTTCACACCTTGTAACACAGGCAAGAACCCTTTCTTTGCCTGATCCATTTTGAACCTTTTCAAAACTTTACCAAGGTATGTGCTTTGTAAAATTCCAATCAAGCGTCTTTATCTATCTCTATAGATCTTGATGCCCAATATATAAGCAGCTTCTTCGAGGTCTTTCATTGAAAAATTCTTATTCAAGTATCCTTTTATGCTATTCAGAAATTCAGTATCATTTCCGATCAATAATATGTCATCTACATATAATATCAGAAATGCTACAGAGCTCCCACTCATTTTCTTGTAAATACAGGCTTCTCCAAAAGTCTGTATAAAACCATATGCTTTGATCACACTATCAAAGCGTATATTCCAACTCCGAGAGGCTTGAACCAGTCCATAAATGGATCGCTGGAGCTTGCACACTTTGTTAGCACCTTTTGGATCAACAAAACCTTCTGGTTGCATCATATACAACTCTTCTTAAGATATTCATTAAGGAATGCGGTTTTGACATCCATTTGCCAAATTACATAATCATAAAATGCGGCAATTGCTAACATGATTCGGACGGACTTAAGCATCGCTATGGGTGAGAAAGTCTCATTGTAGTCAACTCCTTGAACTTGTCGAAAACCTTTCGCAACAAGTCGAGCTTTGTAGACAGTAACATTACCGTCAGCGTAAGTCTTCTTCTTGAAGATCCATTTATTCTCTATGGCTTGCCGATCATTGGGCAAGTCAACCAAAGTCCACACTTTGTTCTCATACATGGATCCCATCTCAGATTTCATGGCTTCAAGCCATTTTGCGGAATCTGGGCTCATCATCGCTTCCTCATAGTTCGTAGGCTCGTCATGGTCAAGTAACATGACTTCCAGAACAGGATTACCGTACCACTCTGGTGCGGATCTTACTCTGGTTGACCTGCGAGGTTCGGTAGTAACTTGATCAGAAGTTTCATGATCATCATCGTTAGCTTCCTCACTTACTGGTGTAGGAATCACTGGAACTGATTTCAGTGATGAACTACTTTCCAATAAGGGAGAAGGTACAATTACCTCATCAAGTTCTACTTTCCTCCCACTCACTTCTTTCGAGAGAAACTCCTTCTCTAGAAAGGATCCATTCTTAGCAATGAATAGCTTGCCTTCGTATCTGTGATAGAAGGTGTATCCAACAGTCTCCTTTGGCTATCCTATGAAGACACATTTCTCTGATTTGGGTTCAAGCTTATCAGGTTGAATTTTTTTCACATAAGCATCGCAGCCCCAAACTTTAAGAAACGACAACTTGGGTTTCTTGCCAAACCACAGTTCATAAGGTGTCGTCTCAACGGATTTAGATGGTGACCTATTTAACGTGAATGTAGTTGTCTCTAAAGCGTAACCCCAAAACGATAGCGGTAAAACTGTGAGAGACATCATAGATCGCATCATATCTAGTAAAGTACGATTACGACGTTCGGACACACCATTAAGCTGTGGTGTTCCAGGTGCCATGAGTTGCGAAACTATTCCGCATTGTTTCAAATGAAGTCCAAACTCATAACTCAAATATTCGCCTCCACGATCAGATCGTAGAAACTTGATTTTCTTGTTACGATGATTTTCCACTTCACTCTGAAATTCTTTGAACTTTTCAAATGTTTCAGACTTATGTTTCATTAAGTAGACATACCCATATCTGCTCAAATCATCTGCGAAGGTGAGAAAATAACGATATCCGCCACGAGCTTCAATGTTCATTGGACCACACACATGAGTATGTATGATTTCCAATAACTCTGTTGCTCGCTCCATTGTTCCGGAGAATGGAGTTTTAGTCATCTTGCCCATGAGGCATGGTTCGCAAGTACCAAGTGATTCATAATGAAGTGATTTCAAAAATCCATCAGAATGGAGTTTCTTCATGCGCTTTACACCAATATGACCTAAACAACAGTGCCACAAATAAGTTGCGCTATCATTATTAACTCTGCATATTTTGGCTTCAATACTATGAACATGTGTATCACTACTATCAAGATTTAGTAAACATAGACCACTCATCAAGGGTGAATGACCATAAAAGATATTATTCATATAAATAGAACAACCATTATTCTCTGATTTAAATGAATAACCGTTTCGCATCAAACAAGATCCAGATATAATGTTCATGCTCAACGCTGGAACCAGATAACAATTATTCAGGTCTAAAACTAATCTCGAAGGTAGATGTAGAGGTAGCATGCCGACGGCGATCACATCGACTTTGGAACCATTTGCCACGCGCATCGTCACCTCGTCCTTAGCCAATTTTCTCTTAATCCGTAGCCCCTGTTTCGAGTTGCAAATGTTAGCAACTGAACCAGTATCAAATACTCAGGCACTACTGCGAGCATTAGTAAGGTACACATCAATAACATGTATATCAAATATACCTTTCACTTTGCCATCCTTCTTCTCCGCCAAATACTTGGGGCAGTTCCGCTTCCAATGACTAGTTCCTTTGCAGCAGAAGCACTCAGTCTCAGGCTTAGGTCTAGACTTGGGTTTCTTCACTTGAGCAGCAACTGGCTTGCTGTTCTTCTCGAAGTTCCCCTTCTTCCCTTTACCTTTTTTCTTGAAACTGGTGGTCTTGTTGACCATCAACACTTGATTCTCCTTTTTGATTTCTACCTCCGCAGCCTTTAGCATTGCGAAGAGCTCGGGAATCGTCCTATCCATCCCTTGCATATTATAGTTCATCACGAAGCTCTTGTAGCTTGGTGGCAGTGATTGAAGAACTCTTTCAATGACACTATCATCAGCAAGATTAACTCCCAGTTGAGTCAAGTGGTTGTGGTACCCAGACATTTTGAGTATATGTTCACTGACAGAACTATTCTCCTCCATCTTGCAGCTATAGAACTTATTGGAGACTTCATATCTCTCAATCTGGGCATTTGCTTGAAATATTAACTTCAACTCCTGGAACATCTCATATGCTCCATGACGTTCAAAATGTCATTGAAGTCCCGGTTCTAAGCCGTAAAGCATGGCACACTGAACTATCGAGTAGTCATCAGATTTGCTCTGCCAGGTGTTCATAACATCCGGTGTTGCTCCTGCAGTGGGTTTATCACCTAGCAGTGATTCCAAGACGTAATTCTTCTGTGCAGCAATGAGGATAATCCTCAAGTTACGGACCCAGTCCGTGTAATTGCTACCATCATCTTTCAACTTAGCTTTCTCTAGGAATACATTAAAATTCAACGGAACAACAGCATGGGCCATCTATCTACAACAACTTAGACATGCAAAATACTATCAGGTACTAAGTTCATGATAAATTAAAGTTCAATTAATCAAATTACTTAAGAACTCCCACTTAGATAGATATCTCTCCAGTCATCTAAGTGATCACGTGACCCATATAAACTAAACCATGTCCGATCATCACGTGAGATGGAGTAGTTTTCAATGGTGAACATCACTATGTTGATCATATCTACTATATGATTCACGCTCGACCTTTCGGTCTCCAGTGTTCCGAGGCCATATCTGCATATGCTAGGCTCGTCAAGTTTAACCCGAGTATTCTGCGTGTGAAAAACTGGCTTGCACCCGTTGTATGTGAACATAGAGCTTATCACACCCGATCATCACGTGGTGTCTCGGCACGACGAACTGTAGTAACTATGCATACTCTGGGAGAACACTTATACCTTGAAATTTAGTGAGAGATCATCTTATAATGCTACCGTCGAACTAAGCAAAATAAGATGCATAAAGGATAAACATCACATGCAATCAATATAAGTGATATGATATGGCCATCATCATCTTGTGCCTTTGATCTCCATCTCCAAAGCACCGTCATGATCATCATCGTCACTGGCTTGACACATTGATCTCCATCGAAGCATCGTTGTCGTCACGCCAACTATTGCCTCCACGACTATCGCTACCGCTTAGTGATAAAGTAAAGCAATTACATGGCGATTGAATTTCATATAATAAAGCGACAATCATATGGCTCATGCCAGTTCCCGATAACTGTGTTACAAAACATGATCATCTCATACAATAAAATTTAGCATCATGTCTTGACCATATCACATCACAACATGCCCTGCGAAAAGAAGTTAGACGTCATCTACTTTGTTGTTGCAAGTTTTACGTGGCTGTTACAGGCTGAGCAAGAACCGTTCTTACCTACGCATCAAAAACCACAACGCGGTATAGTGATTGCTTTTTGATCTTCAAAAAGAACCCTGTTCATTGAATCCGATTCAACTAAAGCTGGAGAAACAGACACCCACTAGCCACCTGTGTGCGAAGCACGTCGGTAGAACCAGTCTCGCGTAAGCGTACGCGTAATGTCTGTCTGGGCCGCTTCATCCAACAATGCTGATGAATCAAGAATCAACTAGTGACGGCAATCAATATGTATATACCCACACCCACAACTCCTTTGTGTTCTACTCGTGCATATAACATCTACGCATAAACCTGCCTCGGATGCCACTGTTGGGGAACGCAGTAATTTCAAAAATTTCCTACGCACACTCAAGATCTATCATGGTGATGCATAGCAACGAGAGGGGAAGAGTGTTGTCCACATACCCTCGTAGACCGTAAGTGGAAGCGTTATGATAACGCGGTTGATGTAGTCGTACGTCTTCATCATCCGACCGATCCTAGTACCGAAAGTACGACACCTTCGTGATTTGCACATGTTCAGCTCGGTGACGTCCCACGAAATCTCGATCCAGTTGAGTGTCGAGGGAGAGCTTCGTCAGCATGACGGCGTGATGATGCTACCGGAACAGGGCTTCGCCTAAGTACCGCTACGATATGACCGAGGTGGATTATGGTGGAGGGGGGCACCGCACACGGCTAAGGGATCAATGATCAACTTGTGTGTCCATGGGGTGCCCCCTCCCCCGTATATAAAGGAGTGGAGGAGGGGGAGGGCCAGCCCTCTACTATGGCGCGCCCTGGGGAGTCCTACTCCCACCGGGAGTAGGATTCCCCCCTTCCATGTAGTAGGAGTAGGAGAGAAGGAAAGGGAAAAGAGAAGAGAAGGAAGGAAGGGGCGCCGCCCCTCCCCCTAGTCCAATTCAGACTAGGCCTTGGGGGGCGCGCAGCCTCCCCTCTCTCTTTCCCCTAAAGCCCAATAAGGCCCATATACCCCCCGGCGAATTCTCGTAACTCTCCGGTACTCCGAAAAATACCTGAATCACTCGGAACCTTTCCGATGTCCGAATATAGTTATCCAATATATCGATCCTTATGTCTCGACCATTTCGAGACTCCTCGTCATGTCTCCGATCTCATCCGGGACTCCGAACTACCTTCGGTACATCAAAACACATGAACTCATAATACTGATCATCACCGAATGTTAAGCGTGCGGACCCTATGGATTCAAGAACTATGTAGACATGACCGAGACTCATCTCCAGTCAATAACCAATAGCGGAACTTGGATGCTCTGCATATTCTATGAAGATCTTTATCGGTCAAACCGCATAAAGGTATACTTTGTTCCATTTGTCATCGGTATATTACTTGCCCGAGATTCGATCGTTGGTACCTCAATACCTAGTTCAATCTCGTTACTAGCAAGTCTCTTTACTCGTTCTGTAATGCAACATCCCGTAACTAACTCATTAATCACATTACTTGCAAGGCTTATAGTGATGTGCATTACCGAGAGGGCCCAGAGATACCTCTCCGACAATCGGAGTGACAAATCCTAATCTCGAGCCATGCCAACTCAACAAACACCATCGGAGACACCTGTAGAGCATCTTTATAATCACCCAGTTACGTTGTGACGTTTGGTAGCACACAAAGTATTCCTCCGGTATTCGGGAGTTGCATGATCTCATAGTCATAGGAACATGTATAGTTATGGAGAAAGCAAAAGCAACAAACTAAACGATCATCGTGCTAAGCTAACGGATGGGTCAAGTCAATCACATCATTTTATAATGACATGATCCCGTTAATCAAATGACAACTCATGTCTATGGTTAGGAAACATAACCATCATTGATTCAACGAACTAGTCAAGTAGAGGCAAACTAGTGACACTCGGTTTGTCTATGTATTCACACATGTACTAAGTTTCCGGTTAATACAATTCTAGCATGAATAATAAACATTTATCATGATATAAGGAAATATAAATAACAACTTTATTATTGCCTCTAGGGCATATTTTCTTCACCTGCCATGTCTGCAGATTGCTCGAACTCCTCCCTCGGAGCCGTGTCCTCAGCGGGCGGTGGTGGTGGCGGAGACTGTCGCGGTGGAGGTGGGCATCTCCCTCTCCCGCCCCGCCAATATCCTCCCCGGAACGATCATTGGGGCCGGCAATGCCTTCAACAAAGTTACCGGATGGGTCCTGAAAATGTCCTGGACCGTCACCATTGTACCAGTTGTACCCACGGCCGCCACCAGAGGATGATCCATGATGCAGCCCCTCACCACATGCATCATACCCGTCATCTCCCCATTACCCGTAACGATTGAACCTGAGACCATCTCTGCTGTATCCACCACGACCTTGACCCTCCCATCCATTGGGAGCACCGCGACCCCTTCCAAGGGTCGGCGCCTTGGCCACCGGCGGCTGTGCCAGTTCCTCCGGCTTGCGCGCGCTTGGTCGAGCTGCATGCGCCGACGCCTGGAAGCTCGAGGCATCAGCCAACGGGCCTTGCCGCACGGTTGGTTGAGCACCCCGGCCGGCCTCGGCTCTAGCCTGCGGCCAGCGACCGTTGTGGAGGTAGACCGCCACGTCCGGCACCGCCAACCCCAACGGCAGACGAGGCGCCACGGGCGGCACCGCCGGCAACAGCGGCGCCAACGGCGGGCGGCGGCCCTCGCTTGATGGGTGGTGGCCCACATCCCGCCATGTTGTTGGCGCAGGAGATCCTCCTCGCCCGTCCTGTGCCCAAAGTCGGAAAGCCCGGAGCAGAAACCCTAGACGCTATCACGGGAACGTCGGGCACCGTTGATACATGCACGTACGTAGATTTTGGATCAAGTGAGGCTTGGGCTTCTGGCTGGGCCTCGCCCGAGCCTAGAGAGCCCACGACTGTCGCCGCACCCGACTCAAGTCCATGGCCCAGCAGCATATCCATGGCCCAGCAGCTCGGCCTCTTCTTATTATTTGCCCCAACCTGCCACGGTGACTCATACGTCACGATGACAAAACAGTTGACTAGGCAGACTACTTGGACCCATTTTCACTATGGGTGTATCCGATATGACGCATGAGCAGGACGGTGCAACTAGCCGCACATTTTCGATAAAGTTGACATCATTTCGTTAAATGACTGAATTTGACGAAAGTTAAGAATATTTGACATAATTGACATGCGTCTGAGGAGTAGGCCTTTGCACTGTCAGCTCAATCAGCTCTCATGCCGTCCAGACTAGTGAATTTGGCTTCGAATAATTATCCTCTCTTTTTGCGGGTACGAATAATTCTCCTCTTGCCTATCAACAATGGATAACTTTTTTCTACTTACTCCTTCATGCTAAACAATGAACTAATGAGGGTCATTTTGATATCTTTGCGGTGATGTCGTGGACCTTATGGACATTGGACGATAATAATAAATTGGTGATTGAGCGGGTCTTTCTGCGATATGTGTCTGGTTCCTTTTGGTATTGGCACCCACTCTCTCAGCAGCACGGCCGTGATCGTCTCGGCCCCATGCTAGTGCGCTTCTGACTATAGCGCGTCGTTTATCGTCGTCATAGGACCGCCCGACAACAGCCACTAGGTGGTTTTTTCCTATTTATCTTCTGTTTTTTTGGCGTGATTGTGTTCCTGCCCGGTTATCGTTCTTGTTTCGAAGTTTGAATGTTGGTTGCATAGATCGTTGCTTTATTTATAAGCGGTACGAAAGCCTATTTCGAAAGGACCTCCTTGATTCCTAGATTTCCGAAAACACATAAATAGAAAAAACATAGGATTACAATGTTATTGCCATATGGATCCTACAAGATTGTGGTTTGTTTGATTGCTTCACAGAAGAACAAATGAACAAATTAATGATTGTTTTCAAGAGTTTCATGTAGTATATATGCTAAAATTTCGATGCCGTGTAGTACCAGGGAATCCTTAGGAAATTTTTATATAGGATTTAATCCACAAATCAAATGATCAACGTTGTAGCACGAGACCCAGAAGGCTTTCAATCAAATTCCTAAAAAAAAGGACGCCTTGTGACATGGCATAATACTGACCTTGCATAGCGCTGCTTGGTAGTTTTGGTGGACAGGATTTTGAGTTGTGTTACTTCTAGCATCGAGGTTTTCATTAAAAAGAACATATTCCTTGGGGGAAAAGCGCAAGTGGGTGCCACTGCGTCCACGCTGGCCCCGCCGTGACTACCCTAGTACAGTCCATAGACTATAGAAGTGTGGAGTCGGCGTCGGCAACGTTGTTCAACTCCTGACCGCAGGCATCATCGGAGGCCTCCCGCCGCTCACACCTGGCCCGCCGCCACACCTCCACTGTCCATGTCGAGGTACATGTTCATGCCCCGGTGTGCACAACTTATTGGCCGTCTTATTTTATTTGTAAACCTCCAGCCTATCATGGGTGTGCACATCGCGTGCCTGTTCTGCAGGTTGATGATTCAGACCGAACAGAGAGTGGTCTGTCCCGTTGAGTACTCGCCGGGAATGTATCCAGTGCTACCGATGCAGCGGATGCTACAGAATATTTTGAAAAATCTGAAAAAATTCTAGCACGTTAACACAACATCAATATATGATGTCATAAAATTCCGTATAAAAATTTAAAAAGTCTAGTGAAGCAGCACGGTCTAATCATATAGATGACCATAGTGTTATGGTTCCATAGAAAACTACTGAAGGCCATTACCACCACCGAAATAGTTTCCATACTCCGTTGGATGATTTGACATTATCGCAATATCAAGCTAGAAAAGTTTCAATTTGTAGGACGGGAACACACTAACCAATGAAGCTCAACCCTCTCAGAATTGAGCTATTTCCGCTTTTTCGAACAAAAAGTTCGAGTAGTTCAGTGAAGAAATTATTTTTTGAGATACAAAAATGATAAATTTGACATCAGTGTGATAATGTGCCAAATCTAGAGCACAGGTTATGTTATGTACCATTCGGTGTTGAATTTGTTGTTTTTGTTTTTTGAGTTATATTTTAAATTTTGACATGAAATTTTGTGATAACCTACATTGATGTTGTGTGAGTGTGCTAATTTTTTTTCATATTTTTTGAACATTTTAAAAACACAATATGAGTTATGTGCACCGGTAGCACCATAAGCTCCGGTGCACCAGATATTTTCCCACTCGCTGGTGCCTGTTTATAAGGGTGCTGATAGGCACCGGCGCGCCGGCCCAAACTTTCGGCCGGTCGCATCCTAACCTTTGATGCCACGATTCGTAGCCGCCCGATAAAAGCATCTCTTTCATCTCACTGACCCTCAAATTGTGTGAGCGTGCGCGGACGAAAGCGTCACATCCGTCATCGAGGTCGCCTCGTCGTCGACGCCCTGCAGCCACCTCGTCGTCGGTGACAGCGCGGCCATGAGCGATTGTCGCATTTGCAGAAAAGCCACCCCCCCTTCCCCTCGCCTCGAAGTCACCGCACTGTCAACGCCGCCTGGGCCCCCAACTCGCCGCAGGTAGCAACACCACTTTGGAACGGTTGCAGCTTCTCTGTTCATGGTCCCAGCACTGCCTCCGACAATGGATGCAACTTTCTTCGGTGACGGTTGCAGCTCCGGCAAACGTCGGATGCAGCTTTTTCTCGTCAGTCGCATTTTCAACGCCTTTCCATCTTTCATCACTGGTTCCAGCAAAAAAAATGTTGGTTCAAGCATTTCCGCAATCGTTGAATCCATGGCGCGGCCGTCGCTAGCTCCCTCCATCCTTGGTTACATCAAAAGCATGTGCTGGTTGTAGCAATTGCAGCGGCCGGCTCCAGCACCACATCTAGTTGCATCATTTTGCGGTGGTTAGTTCCAGCTTCGCTGCTAGCTAGATCCAGCTCTCCCTTTCTTGGATGCAGCATTTGCGGTGGCCGGCTCCAACACCGCAGCTGGTTGCATCATTTGCGATGTCCGGTACTAGCTTTTCTTTTTCCGTTTGCAGCAAATCGACCTCGCCGGATGTGCAGTCGATGCTCGCCGTGGAAAAAAATGGTGGCAGGTTGAAGAAGGGGGAACATACATGGCCGTGAGACTTTGGTGGTGGTTGGGGCATCTCAGGCGACGAGCATGGAAGAAGGGGAAATGGGCGTGGCTATAAGATTGTGGTGGTGGCCAGGGCATCCCACAGTGATGGCATTCGATGGAGTTTGGAAGAAGGGACGAAGAGAGTGATGGAACGAGTGAAGGAGCGCACGCGGGTAGATAAGAGACTATGCTTCGGTGCCTTAAGGCATCTGCCTTTGTGTCTATGGCATGTGGGCCCAACAGGTGGTTGGCCCACACGTCAGTGACCCAAAGACAGGTGCTTTTAAGGCACCGAAGCTGCGTCCGTAGATAAGGTATGTACATGTGGGGGGCGTGTGTGGCCCTAGCAGCCACATGGCATAGCGCGGGGGGTGATTCAGCATGAATCGCACTAAAGAGGGTGCCCGTGCGGCCGGCCGAGCATTTTGCTGATCGGCCGGCTACAAGCATTTACCTATAATATAGGCATGAAACTTCAAGTTACATATCAGTGGGAGTCAGAAACGCCAAATAACTGATATTAAGGAGATATGAGAGTGTTAAATTTGAGATTTAAGCTACAAGGCACATGGAGCTGCAGGCCCAACGATGTAAGAGGTATATGACTAAAGCATAAGTGATTGGACTCGAACGAAAAACAAAATTTCGATGAAAAAAAACTGAGCCATCAGCGACGACCAAATATTTTCACCAAATAGCAAGTAGAAGGTTGTGTAGAACATGCAGTGACTGTCAAATAATATCACTACTAAATAAATTGTCACCTTTTCTGATGACCCTCATATGAGCCTGTCCCGGCTACAAAGGAAAACTACCAACATGAAAGCACGTTATCACCATGCGTAAATCTCTCAAACTCAACAAAAAAACATGCGTGGATCTGGAACAAGTTCCGGCCCGTAGAGGCAACTGCTAATCACTCTTGCCAGATAAAAAAATGAAGCATGGATTAGAGCATCACGAGAATCATGCCCAAGGTTAGCACACGCATTCCTCGTCTTCAACTACATCCCAGGTGTCGTCCAGAGCAAAATTGTCACGGGGAGAAGCAACGGCGATCTCCTCCTCGTCATTGAAACCCGAATTGGACTCCGTGGCAGAAGACCAGCTGCTCCCGGAAGTGGCCGATCTGATAGAGCTAGACAAGCTCGATGAAGCTAGCTGAAGTGGCTCACAGACAGAGAACAGTTTGGAAGGCGCCGATACGACGGAGCCGACCAAGCTCGATGAACTTTGGTCCAGCGATTCACCAACAGGAAGTAGTTTTGAAGGCGCTGATACGACTGAGCCCGCTAAGCTCGATGAAGCTAGTTCCAGTGGCTCATCAACGTAGATTAGTCCAGAATGTGCTGATTGGACCGGGCTGGGAAAGCTCATTGGAGCGAGCTGCGGTGGTTCTTCAGCAGGGAATTCGCCAGCTGCTGACTCGACTGAGCTGGACAGGATCGATGAAGCTAGTTGCCGTTGTTCATCGGCAGGAACTCCCATATCAACTCTGCGTTGGAGCTGTACAATGTTGCCGAAGATTCCAAGCATTTCTCCACTGAAATAATAAAGGCGCATATATGTAGACTCGTGAGTTAAATATTTTCCAAATGTCAGTTCAAACGATTCGTGAGTTAAATACTTACTGCAATGCATCCACAACATGGCCCCTGTCCATCAGTAGCTCCCGCAGCTGTATCAAGAGATTGCATGTTAGCCCTCCTTTCTTAGAATCACGGCCAGGAATAATATCGGTATGTCACCCAAGTACAGTAGCTCATTTGCTACCTTTACATTCTCCTCTGCCTGTTGCTCCAGCTTCTTAGACTCTTCCTTGGCAGCATCAAGTAGGACTTCCTGTTCTTTTAGCATTTCTTGAGCCATTTTTTCCCTTTCAATCATTTCCATCTCAGCGGCTGCCCTTTCTGCTTCTGCTAAATCGAGCCTTCTTTGAAGAGTTTGGTGCATCTTCACAATTGTACATGATAAAAGTTGTAAGAAACTAAATTATATTTCATGTTGAAATAGTAATAACCAATGCAGCATAAAAATTAGTATTATCAACATATAGTGCAAAATAAAAACAGCAACAGAACTTTCTGACACATAGCTAGCATCTACTCAAAATAGGCTAAATGTCCTAGAAATACAGTAAGCTGCCTGTATGAATCAAGGATTTACAGCAGAGCAGCCAGACATAGGAGCAACTAACACAAAGCAAAGTGCAACTGTAACACAAATTTACTTTTTCCTATAAAAAGGCAACACACTTTATTTGGCCGTGAGTATTGAACCTGTACTTGATGCTGGCTAGTGTACACTACACTGTAAGCCCGAATCGTACTTATATTTCAATAGACAACAAAAGAGTGCAACAGTATAAGGTTATAACTTACCTCGTCAATGACTGATATGAAGTGTTTTCGTTCTTCAGAAATGTCAAACAACCAGGACTGGAGCCCCTGCGCTTCTGAGGCTAGAATAGATTTCTCAGCAAAAACCTCTGCTGCAACCTACACAATTTCCATTATTAAGGATCTTGTTCTTTTTTTACGGAAGTTCTTAAAGGGTCTTGCTGCAAGTCAATTGGCAGAAAATAAAGTACGAAAAGTAAATTCTTTGAGTAAAACCTTGTTGTTCTCTTCCGCTGCAAGTGTAGACATTTCTTTTAGCTTCGCCGCCTTTACAAGAATATCATTGCCAGCTTGACTTGCTTCGGATACAACATGTTTTGTTTCTGCCTCACTAACCTCAACCTCCTCTAGCATTTCACTTATCGCTGCCACATTTGACAGCAAAGTATTCTGCAACACACATTCATACATTAAGAGAAATTGGAAACATGTAAAATTTCGGAGAACAATGTATTAGGAAGTTTTCAATGAATCCAACCTAAGAAGCACACAATGTAACCCAAATGTGACACTCGGATTAGTCAAAATGATTAGTAATTTGGTGAGGGAATATTGAGATTTGCAGGAGGAAGGTGGGCATATTTTAATCCTCAATTTTTCATATGAAAGTGATGTTGATTCTACTATTGTACAGCTACTATCACAATTATTTTGAGTTGTTACTAGTACTTTTGACAAGTAAAAGTGATGTTTCATGAATTTAATGAAAAGGAAACACTTTTACCTTCTTGCAGTTTTCAGCAGAGATTGCATCATCAATGGACTCAGGGCTAACAGAATAGTTTGATCGCACGTTCATATCAGGTGAATCATCACCATGCAGCGTAGAAATATCTTCAGAAGTTGGCTCGGCCTGGTTTTCCTCAGAAGATGAGTGTATTTGTTCATCACGGTGATCTTCAGTAGCGGGGTCCAGATAATTCATTTCTTTCTGCTCGTTTTCAGAATGAGCTACTTCATGATCAACAACTGAGTTCTGCGCACCAGCTAGCACAGAATCAGAATCAATTTCTTCAGGTAGACCGTCCTGACCAGATGTTGATGCTGCAGCAGGTGACTGCATCAATTGTTCTCCCATGGAGTTTTCTCCATGTTCAGCAGAATTTTCATTGATAGCGTCAAACTGTACAGATTTTGGAATGGTACCATCATCCACTGGCGGGATCGTGAAACTAGTGTTTGTGTCACTAAATACCTGATGTTGCCCTGAGAAAGGATTTTGTCAACACAAAGAAGTGTTTTGAGATGAAAACAGGAAGTAATGAGGAAGAAAGAAATCTTACCATGAATATCTGAATCATCATTCGTGCTTGCATTATTGTCATCTGCGGTACTATTTGGAAGGACATTATGGATAACATAATCTGCTGCTGCATCAGCATCTCCATTGAATGAGATGGAAACTTCTATCAGTGTTGAGAAGTTAACCTGCATAGTTAAAAGTGGGGATGTGGTAGTGTGTGTTAGTAAGTGGCGTACCAGGTCTATATTAATTTTTTAACAACAAATGCATCCACAATTTCATACAGTAACTCCATCCGTTCCATACTACCCCCTTCATTCCAAAATAATTGAAGTTCTAGGTTTGTCCTAAATCAAACTTGCTTAAGTATCATCAATTCTATAGAAAAAATGTGGTAAGATCTACAACTATTCCATTCATTACTTGGGTTTTCTTAATTGGTTAATGAAAATTAGTTTTGCCTAGGCTTTACTACAAAAATCACGGACCCAGAAAAACTCTCACCAAGACTAGAGAACAAAATTGCAGAAAGAATTGAAATGCATGCGTACTTCAATCAAATTCTCTAGTGTTTGAGAAAAACAGATCACTTCTCCGTGTCATGCGTACGGCATGAAATTAAGGTGAAAGCAGATCAACCAAAGCCAGTGGTTCACATACATATGTCCTGCAAACTAAGAAAAGAACACCATACGCTGTGCATTGCAATAATTATTAAGCATCTGTGTGTCAACGCAGAGCAGCCCTATGTATTCACGAAAAACTCAGGCATACACACACACAAACACACACGATCAGCAGCGTAGCAATGTGTGAAACTAAACCGACGAACTCGTCAGCAGTATTATTTTTTTACTGTAAAAAAATCATCGGCTTACAAGTACAACCAATCCAACGGGCGTCGATTACGAGGTTTCTTGCAGAAAAGAAAAGATCAATCGCGTGCTTGCGGTCACGGGCTCACCTGCGGGAACACCTGCACGAGGCCGTCCAGGACGAGGAGCGCGTCCCCCGTCATCCTCGCCTCCTCCTGCGCGAAGGACCATAGAACTCGTTAGGATCGAACTCGTATCCAGACCGAACATGCAAAAGCGATCCTAGGTCACGAGGGGGCGGCGGGCGGACCTCGAACTTGCAGCTAGTGTGCGTGCCGTCGGCGGATGACGACGAGGAGGAGGCGCCCGTGGCGCCGTGCTTGCGGCTTGGGTCCATGCCGTTGCCGGCGGGGAAAGACGGAGAGGCGCCCGTGGTGGCTGGGAGGATTGGTTGGCCGGGGTCTCGGGGCGGGCGCTGGCTGCTCTGCTGGGGGGCTTTGGGAAGAGGGATTTGATGGGGCGGGCGATCTTGGGAGAGGGGCCCGGCTTTAATCCGAGCAGGAGAGCGATTCCTCGTCGGTTCTGTTTTGCCGCGATGTGGTTCGGGGGTGGCACGCGACGCGGGCTGCTGCAGACGACGACGAGGCGCGCGCGCGCGGGGGGGCGGGGGCCGTTGGATCTGGGAGCTCTTGGGTCGCGTTCGGCGCCAGGATTCTCAGCGGACGGCGGGGATGCGTTGTGCGCCGGTGCGGGTGTCCCGGGCGAGAGCAAGGCAGCTCTGACCCGAGCGGTTTTCAGTTTTGTGGAAGGATAACTACTCTGACCCGAACGGAACAGATATCTGTTTGGACTGGAGATCGAACGATGGAACGGCTCCGCCTCCAGATTGCAAAGGGAAGGTGATCCAGATTCCAGCGTGGCCGATGATGGGGCCAATCCTACACTCCTTTCCCGGCACGGTGAAAGGTGACGAGTCCCCTCGCGGCAGCGGCACGGCGCTTAATTCCCTTCTCGTCCTGCTCGTTTGGAGTTGGCCATCACTTAGCTCAGAGCTGCAGACTAGAGCACAATTGATCGATGACAGGATAATATCAAAGAATTCCAGAAGAATCGTCCTATTCGTTGCCTCCAAAATGTCACGGTATTACGGTGTGTTCCATAATTCGTTGCCTCCAAAACGAAGGTTTTTTTTTGCTAGCATAATTCAAACATCACAACATAAAACAAAGCTCATCTAGCTTACTTAAACAAACAAATAATTTGAATGTAGTAAATAATTCCTTTCGCGAGAAAAATGTAATAAATAGTTCAATAGAACACATAGTCCAAGGAAAGACATAGTAATGAATATCTAAAATGTAAACATACTCTCGCCCATGTAGTTCATCTCCAGCCGCGCCCCCAACAGGCCTTTCCCAGGCGTTTTTTGCCGCGCCGGCGCCAAAAAAACGGCCCAGTCGCGCCCCCAGAAGCCCGTTTTTCGCCGGCTCGGGCCAAAACTGGTGCCGGCGGACCCAGGCCGAACCCGGCGTCCTGGGGGCGCTTGCGGAGCCGGCACAAGCGAAAAAGGCGCGTGGGTCCGCCCTGGCGGCGACCCGAGGGCTTTTTCCCGCCGTTTCTTGACGCTTTTCCCTCGCATCCCTCCCGCTCGCTCGCCTTCCTCCCGCCATTTCCTCTCTTCCTCCCGCCAAACCCCCTCCCGCTCGCCTTCCAGTCGCCGCCATGCCGCCGAAGAAGTACGTCATGCCGCGCGCGGCGGCAACCACGACTGGCACCGTGGCCCAGCCGAAGCAGAGGAAGCCGAGGGCGCCGCCATTGAAGCCACCGGGCATGTCGAACACCGAGTGGAGGGTGGAAGTTCAGCGGCGCGACGCAGTCACCGCCGACCGGCGGAACAGGGCCATCGCCAAGAAGGCCCGCGACAAAGCGGCGCTCGCGGCGGCGTCCTCCTCATCGGTTGACCACGCGGGGATGATGAACCCACCCGTCGTCAGCCACGCCCAGTAGGCGCCCTGGGGACAGCAAGGCGTCGGATCTCCATGGGGATCGTCGTCGCCCGGTTACGCCGACGGCGACGCGCACGGTGGGTTCAACCCAAACGTGACCTTCCCCCATGGCCACCTCGCGACGCGCACACCCTCGCCCGCCTTCGTCGGCGTGCAGTACCCTCCATACAACTACTCGCCGCCCGCCTACGCGTCCACACTGACGCCCCATCTCCGCCGTGGACCGCTGCCGTTCTCGCACCTCGGCGACGCCGACGACACAGGAGCCGACATGGACGACATCATCGCGACAGGATCGACCGCGGCCGCCGCGTCTCCCGGGTTTGCCACCCAGGACGAGGTAGTGGATCTCAGCGGCGACATGGAGGCCGAGCTCGGCTATGTCTACGGCGAGGACGCGCACGAAGCGCAGGAACCCGAGGAGGAGGAGGAGGACGAGGAGGAGGAGCCGGCTCCTGATCCGACGAAGGGGCGCCAGAAGAAGAAGCGGGTGGCTAGGCCAGGCGAACCGCGCATCAAGTGGACGTCCAAGGAGGAGGAATGCCTCGCCGAAGCATGGAAAGTCGTTTGCCTCGACCCGACCACCGGCACGAACCAGAGCTTCGAGACATACTGGGACCGCATCAAGACCGAGTTCGACGAGCGGAAGCTCGTCGACCCCTACTTCAAAGGCGTCTACATGCAGCGCGGCTCCAAGGCGATGGCGAACCATTGGGGGCCTATCCAGGGGGCGTGCAACAAATGGCATGGAATCGTCGAGGAGGTCGCGGCTCGCCCGGAGAGCGGCGCCAGCGTTGAGGATCAGGTACGCACGCCGTTCGCCCGCATCTCTTCGTCGTCTACGCCCGCCGCCCGCCAACTGTTTGTTCCTCCGCGCAGTTGCTGCGCATGTTCACCATGTATCGGTGCGACAACCTCGACGCCGACTTCAAGTTCCCCCACGTCTACAAGCGCATTGACAAGTGCGAGAAGTGGGCGGAAGTCCGACGTACCCTCGACAAGGCCAAGGAGACATACAAGCCGGACGCGACGACTCCGGGCGCGTCAGAGGGGCGGCCGGACGGCCACAAATTGGCAAAGAAGGGGAGAAACGCCGACGCGGCAACCGCGCGAGTGCAGGAGTCCATCGAGCATTGCCTCGCCGACGCCCAGGCCCGGGCCGTCCTACGTGAAGAGAAGACCGAGGCGCGGTGGTCGTCGCTGATGACGAACAGCGCCATCAAGCTCGACCTGCTCCGGACCAACGTCGCCGCGAAGAAGAGGAACACCGACATGGCTTTTTTGATGGGCGGTGCGGACATGCTCCAGAGCAACGACGAGCAGCTCAGGGCATGGTACATGGCGGAGCGCGGCCTCATCCTAAACCAGATGCAGACGGCAACGCCGACGACGCCGATGACGCCAGCTCCCGCGCCCACGGCCACACGGACGCCAAGCCCGAACAACGCCTCTACATCGCCGCCCAGCAGTACCGAAACCGCGCCAACGCAGCCCAGCACCGAAGCAGCTCCGACACCGCCAAGCCTGCGCACGCCGACTCCGCCAACGCCTGGAGCCGACCCCGCCGAGTGATTCGTTGCGCTTTGCGGCGTGCGCGCTCTATTTTTATAACGCCAGACTACGTCCGATCGCCGGATTTGTGGCGTCTTTTGTGAGCGGGAATGACCTAGTTCAAATTTCCCGCATCCTAGGGCCGGCGCTTGGGGGCGTGACTGGGAGCTAGGTCGCCCCCAGGGGCCGAACTAGCGCCGGCACGCCCCAGGCCGCTCTATTTAGGCGCCCTGGGGGCCGAACGGCTGGAGATGCCCTAATGCTCAATATGATCTTCACGTGTCTGGTCATGGGAGGTCCGGTCTCCAACCTTCCGCTACGCCTTAATAAATGCATGAATGCGGCATGGGTTCCTACAAGTCGTCACGCTTCGGGTAACAGAGTCATTCTTGTCTTTTCGGAAAAAGATAGGCGTACTTGTAGTCCAACACTGTACCCCTCCCATTTTCAATGGTATATTGCATGGGATGGGATCTTTGTGGAGGTATCATTGTCCTAGAAATGTCCTTCCTCGTTGTTTATTGGTACTTTGTTGATTGTTTGTTTTCTTGTCATGAGGATTAGAATTTGTCTTCACAAATCGTTGATCTGGATGAATAGAGTCGTAGGCTAGATAGTAGCCTTGCCATACTGATGGACGTACACCTTGAAGTTGCATGTCGGAGCATCATCACCTACTAGCCTAACAAAAATATGAGCTATCTGCAAGACATTGATGTCATTGCAAGAGCTGGACAAGACAAAGTAACAATGCCAAATCCAGTAATCTTTTAAAGAAATCGCTTCCAAAATATAGTTGAATCATGGGAATGCCGAGTGAATTGGATGTTCACCCGCAAAAAAAAAAAAAAAGAATTGGATGTTCCATGCTGCTGGGCAATTATTCCACCTATAATGCATTTTTCGATAAATGGCGCTTTATTAGTTAAAAGGTTTAAGTATTTGTAGGTGCATCTAGTGCCACCCTTTGTTGGTTTTGGAGTATTGCCGACAAACTTGGTTAAGGGTCATGAAATACCAAGCCCTCCTTGGTCTTTGGACGGCAAACCACACTTCATTTAGCCAGCTGATATTTATTTTTCTCACTGTCTCCTTGCCAAAAGAATATTGGTCGGAAATAGTCCAATCTATGTAAGACTTCTTTAGGCAATTGGAAGAATGAAATCATATGTAGTATCATATTACTAAACACTGAATTTATGAGGACCAATCTTCCATCTAGAGATAATAGTTTACCTTTTCAACTACTTAACCTTTTTGTAGTCTCTTCTTGACGTGTTTCCATTTAGCATTTGTGAGTCTCTGATAATGTATCGATATCCCCAAATAACTGATCGGAAACTGGCCTAACCCGCAGCGAAACAATTCAGCATATAGGTAGGTGGGCCTCGTCTTGGGTGACGAAGCTATTTACCTAGGGTAGGGGCACGGACCCGTCCAAAGAGCCCTACCCAAAGACATCCCTAGAAGAAATCACCTATCAATCGACTTGGAGGTGTTCCACTCGACAGGTTCAAGACACTCGACCAAGAAACTACCACTCGACCAAGAAGCTACCACTCGACCATGAAGCTAATCACTCGACTGCCAGGAGGCGTACAGTCACTCCGTAGGCAAACGGCCAGCTGTTAAGTAGTCTTCCTGGTCATTATAGCACTTTATTAGAGGCGTTACCAGTAACGCCCAATCTTAAATGTACCTTAAACCTTGCATTACTCAGGGCAGGAGGGGGCCGGCGAACTCTATATAAGCCACCGCCCTCCTCAGTATGAAGGGTTCGCACCCCTGTAATCCATACACACATAATCCAGTCGACCGCCTCCGGGCTCCGAGATGTAGGGCTATTACTTCCTTCGAGAAGGGCCTGAACTCGTAAACCTCGCGTGTAACAACTTCCCAATAGCTAAGATCTAGCCTCTCCATACTCACCCCCTACATCACTGTCAGAGTTAGAACCACGACATTGGGCCTCGACAAAACAAAATAATTCACTTTTATGAAAGTTTATCTTAAGACCTGAGAGGTGCTCGAATGCTGATAAAATTAATTTCAGATTCCTCGCTTTCTCTAGGTCATGGTCCATAAAGAGAATCATATTGTTGGCATATTGAATGATAGAAAGTCCACCATCAACAAGATGATTAATTACATCGTCAATGACCATCCATTAGTTTAGCATTATGATCGTTCAGTTTTATTGCTATTAATTTTATCGATGGTCATTGACGGGGTAATTAATCATCTTGTTGATGGTGGACTTTCTATCATTCAATATGCCAACAATATGATTCTCTTTATGGACCATGACCTAGAGAAAGAGAGGAATCTGAAATTAATTTTATCAGCATTCGAGCACCTCTCAGGTCTTAAGATAAACTTTCATAAAAGTGAATTATTTTGTTTTGTCGAGGCCCAATGTCGTGGTTCTAACTCTGACAGTGATGTAGGGGGGTGAGTATGGAGAGGCTAGATCTTAGCTATTGGGAAGTTGTTACATGCGAGGTTTACGAGTTCAGGCCCTTCTCGGAGGAAGTAATAGCCCTACGTCTCGAAGCCCGGAGGCGGTTGACTGGATTATGCGTGTATGGATTACAGAGGTGCGAACCCTTCATACTGAGGAGGGGGGTGGCTTATATAGAGTTCGCCGGCCCCCTCCCGCCCTCGGTAATGCAAGGTTTAAGGTACATTTAAGATTGGGCGTTACTGGTAACGCCTCTAATAAAGTGCTATAATGACCAGGAAGACTACTTAACAGCTGACCGTTTGCCTATGGAGTGACTGTAGGCCTCCTGGCAGTCGAGTGATTAGCTTCATGGTCGAGTGGTAGCTTCTTGGTCGAGTGGTAGTTTCTTGGTCGAGTGTCTTGAACCTGTCGAGTGGAACACCTCCAAGTCGATTGATAGGTGATTTCTTCTAGGGATGTCTTTGGGTAGGGCTCTTTGGACGGGTCCGTGCCCCTACCCTAGGTACATAGCTTCCTGAATGGATCGAGGTTAGAGTGGGGAAAGAATTGGGGATCCTTTTCGACTGGTTCTTTGGGGCTGCATGAGTGCCTCGTTTAGGGTTAGTCGTCACGGATGACGCCATCAACCTCTTTCAGTCGCCTTGATCCATTCCAGGCCTTTCGTCGAGTGAATATCTTTGCTTGCGACATGCCAAGCGTTGGTGCGAGCGGGATACTCTGTTTTTGGCAAGTGGTTCTGTGGTCCGCGGATCTCACGGGATTCGGATTTTGGGAAGCGCACGGGACGGGAGCAGCCGCAGTAATCGGAAGTGATAAAGCGGAAACTCCTCGATCCTCACGTCGCCTTTTTCGCCACGTACTGCACGCGCGTCTGCTGCGGGATTTGACTGGACTGCCTGGGCCTACCAGTCAGCCACTCGGGAGTGGCCCCTTATAAGTTGCCGGCTCGGGGTTTCCAAGCCGCGCGCTTCTCTTCTTCTTCCTTCTTCCTCTCTCCCTTCGCCAGCCCTCCCGTGACCTTCGGCCGTACCCTAGCGCCTTTAGCCCGTGTGAGACCTCGCCGGCGATGATGGTGAAGGGCAAGACCACTGATTTGGAGCGCGCGAAGAAGGTGGCGGCGGCGGGGAAAGGAAAGAGGTCCGCACGAGGCGGATATTCCTCCCGGACCGCCCTGCCCAAGGGTTGGATTCAGGGCGACTGGATGCCATCGGTGCTCCGGCAGGAAGATCTCGACGACATGGTCGAGGGAGGAGCCATTCCCCACGAGGCTGCGTGTCTCCCGGGGAGGGAGATCGAACCTCAACCCCGCGACGGTGAGTGCATGCTCCTTGCCGCCCACATCGACCGAGGGTTTTCTCTGCCTCCCCATCCATTCTTCCGGAGCTTCTTGAATTTCTTCGGAGCGCAGCTCCATCACTTTACCCCCAACTCCATAGTCTATCTTGCCGCGTTCATTTCCATGTGCAAGGCCTTCCTGGGTTGCCGTCCGCATTGGGGGCTTTTCAAGCATATTTTTACTTGTTGCTCTCAGTCGGTTAAAAAGGCCAAGTCGAGTGATGAGAAGACGCAAGTGATCCAGCTGTGCGGGGGCCTGGCGATCCAGACAAGGGAGAAGAGCTGTTTCCCCTCTATCACCTTCTCGGAGTCGGTCCGCGGCTAGCAGTCGACCTGGTTCTACTGCCAGGACCAGGCGACCACCGGACAGTCGACTGGTCTTCCTCCTTTTTCCCTCGACCGAGCCGAGAAACCTGTCTCTCTGAAAGTCACGCCGGAGGAAAGGGCCCAAGTCAAGATATTGGCGGGTCGAGTGGTTGAGCTTGTCCATGAGGGGGTGACTGGGATGGACCTGTTAGAGGTCTTTCTCCAGAGGCGCATCCAACCGCTCCAGGCGCGAGACCACCCGATGTGGCTGTATTCTGGCCTTGACGACACCACTCGGATCCACCCGGAGGAGGTCATCGACGAGATGCTGGAGGGGTGGCTGTCAAGCATCACGGGGAACAAAGACAACCCCCGAGGAGCCAGAAGGGTAATTCCACTCGACAACTCATATGAAGTGGATCAGGTATGTCTTTGCGTCGGATATCTGACCTTCTGTATTGGTCTTCTTTGGGTAAGTCGAATGACTTTCGTCCTATCTGTTGTCTTCCAAGCGACCACCGAGATGTACTCGACGCCCAACGGGGCACAAGGACCGACTGAGGAAGGTGAGGGGAGCGGAGGCAGGAGCGGGGACGACCAGGGCGAGTGGGAGTCCGACGGTGAGGGAGAGGAAGGCGACGACATCTTCTCCAGCGAAGAGGAGGAGGAGGCTAAACCCTCCCGCCCGGAGGGGCGATCCAAGCTCACCCACGATCCAGCGCAGGAACGTGGCAAGGCGACTGCTCCTGTTGGGCAGTCGTCGAAACGCCCTCGGAGTTCTTCTCCTCCACCGACCGGGAAGGCTCCCAAGCACCCACGAGCGACGCCATCCAAGCCGCCCAAGGCCTTGCCCAAGATGAAGATAGCTGTTCCCACCATTTCCGGGTAACAATAACACTTGCTTTCCTTTGTCGACTGTGGACGGATCCTTGGTCGATTCACTGGGCCAACTGACTAACTTTCAAGATTTGCAGTGGTGCAACTTCTGAGGTCTTCGCCAGGAACGACGACCAAGAGATGGAGGACGCTGTCACCTCCAACCCTGGTACGATCACTGACGTCCTGCTTTCGAGTCGACTGAAACTTTATTGCGACTCTGGTCGATTGAATGTTTTCCTTGCAGCTCCTCCTCATGTTATTGACCTCCCGGACGATGACGACAACGAACCACTAAGGGTGAAGAGGAAGAAGAAGGCGTTGGCTGGCAAGACTCCGCAATCCACTCCAGCGCCTGAGGCCGTAGTTCGGGACGATGGCGAACCCACTCGGGCTTCCGTGACTTTCGCTGTTCCTCTGACGAGTGTGCGGCCTTCAGCGTCGACTGCGGATCCGTCTTCGCTTTTTGCTGCGTACCCCGTCCCTAAGGACCAAGCGGCTGCTGCGAAGGAGGCTGTACGCCAGGCTGGAATCATGATGGAACAGGTGAAAGTGGCTCGGGAGGCTTGCCAGGCGGCTTATGACGCAAGCTCAGCTCTTCAGAGCAATGTCCAGGTCAGTCGACTTCAACACTTGGTCTGTTTCGATATGTCCTTTGAAGAATCTCTTTTCCGAAGATCTTTAAGTTTGTACACCCACTGGGTGTGTTTGCCAATTCTTGGACGAGTGGGGGCACGCTAGGTGCACCCACTGGGTGTAGTCCCCGAGACTACGGTGGACTGCTGGCAGTCGACTGTAGTCTTTAGATTGAGTCGTTGTAGTTGAGTTTCTTCGCTCTGTCTGATCGGGTCACATCAAATGGAACGGTATCATGTCGACTGCTGGCAGTCGACGTCTTTCTCTTTTTTTTTACTGTGGGGGCACGCTGAGTGCACCCACTGGGTGTAGTCCCCGAGGCTACTGTCGAATGTTTCGCTTCGGCTGTAGTCTTAGAAACTCCATTATTGTCTCTTAGCTGCTCGGAAGCAACTTGTCTTGTGCTCGACTTCAGGGGTCGGTCGGGTGGGATAGGAACCGGTGGGGGCACGCTAAGTGCACCCACTGGGTGTAGTCCCCGAGACTATGGTGGACTGCTGGCAGTCGACCGTAGTCTTAATATTTATTGCCTTTGTTGCTTTTTTTACTGAAATTGTAACTCCTCCCCTTTGACTTCAGAGATCTTGTGATCTTGGAACCCGCTTGGCTGACTTGGAGAAGCAGCAAATTCAAATGAACCTTGATCTGGAGCTGGCCAGGACAGAGCTGCAGAAGGTCAGAGACGGCGCCGCAGGTAAGACGCCTTTGTTGACTGGTTAGTTTTTAGGCTTGAGTATCTTTTCGCTTTCTCCGACTCAATCATCATTTTTTTGCAGAAAAACTGAAAGAAGCTCTGGCGAAGAAGGATCAGGACTTGGCTGCTGCCCGTAAGGAGGCTGATGACAAGACTGCTCTGGCCACACAGAAGCTGGCTTCGGTCGACCAATTGGAAAAAGAGAATACCAGGTTGCAGACCGCTCTGAATGAAGCCAACAGGTTGACTGCAAATTGGAAGAAGGAGAACCTCCTCTTGGGCGAGAAGATGGAAGGCATCGCTCGTAGGAGGGACGACCTGGAGGGCTACTTGAGGAGTTTTGCCAAGAAGTTGTACACCAAGCTCGAAGGTGCACATTCAGTTCCGACTGTTTTTTTTGTGTCGACTCAGTTTTACGAAATTTGACTTATCCTTGGGTTGTGTATGCAGAACTTTGCCAGAACTTTGAAGAGGAGAATGGGTGGATCGAAACAGGTTTGGATCCAATCAACTCTCTGGTGAAAGATGAAGCTGCCATGAACCTGCTCCGACTGGAATCTCGTGTTGACGGCGTTGTGGATTACTTGGCTCGACTGAAGGTTGCCATGACGCGGATCGACCCGACGCTTTGGCCAGAGTCTACGCTCCAGAATGATCTCGAGTCTCTGATGACTTGACTCAACGGAATCCCTGACCGAGTGCAGGAGTGGAAGAAGTCTTCAGCTTGGTGTGGCGCTGACATGGCTCTGTCTCTGGTCCGCGTCCATTGCAAGGAGGTGCGGGAGGAGAAGCTGGCCGCCATCCAAGTCGCCAACACGAGGAAGCACAACTTCCAGGACTTCATGGAGACATTTATTGCTGCTGCTACCCGTATCGCAGACGGGATCGACTTGGATGAGTTTGTCGCCCCTGCCAGTCCTCCTCCTCCTGAGGAATGAAAAAACATGCCTCGGAATGCCGAGTGTATTTTGTAATCCGTTAAACTCTGCCTTAAATTTGCCTCGGGATGCCGAGTGGACTTGTAACAGTTGAACTTTGCCGAGCCACGGGCTCGAGTACTTTGAGGTCTGGGACCTTTTAGGCTTTATTCGAAATCGATTTCTCGTTGGGCATCTTCATGATTTGATTCGTCGAGTGAAACTTGATCTTCACTCTGAATGACCTTAGGTGAGCACTGGGCTGCAGCTAAGCCCCCGAGTGGGAGGTTTGCTCTCCACTTTGTAGGATTTTTAAACACTTATGCGAGTGCTGGACTGCAGCTAAGCCCCCGAGTGGGAGGTTTGCTCTCCACTCGGTAGGATTTTTAAACACTTAGGCGAGCACTGGGCTGCAGCTAAGCCCCCGAGTGGGAGGTTTGCTCTTCACTCGGTAGGATTTTTTCAAACTTAGGTGAGCGCCGGACTGCAGCTAAGTCTCTAAGTAAGAGGACTTAGGCGAGTGCTGGACTGCAGCTAAGCCTCCGAGTGGGAGGATCGCTCTCCACTCGGTAGGATTTTTTCAAACTTAGGCGAGTGCCGGACTGCAGCTAAGTCTCTAAGTGAGAGAACTTAGGTGAGTGCTGGACTGTAGCTAAGCCCCCGAGTGGGAGGATCGCTCTCCCCTCAGTAGGATTTTTAAACACTTAGGCGAGCACTGGGCTGCAGCTAAGCCTCCGAGTGGGAGGTTTGCTCTTCACTCGGTAGGATTTTTTCAAACTTAGGTGAAACGGATTCGCAGCTAAGTCACCCACTGGGGGATTTTGTATGTAAACAAAAGTGACAACAATTAATGGAACACTCTTGCCTTTGATAAAAACGAACTGCAGGAACTTTTCTTATTACAACTCGTCCAAGGGAGAGCTCAAGTGTAAAAGGGGCGGAGTAGTTCCGCATTCCAAGCTCAAGGCTCGTCGATCTGGCGATCAACATTGTAGAGGTGATACACTCCACTGTGGAGGACTCTGGTGATGATGAAGGGGCCTTCCCAAGTAGGAGCAAGCTTGTGTGGTTTCTGTTGATCCACTCGGAGGACCAAATCTCCTTCTTGGAAGGCTCGACTCTTCACATTCCGGGCATGGAATCGACGCAAGTCTTGCTGATAAATGGTCGATCTGATCATGGCCATCTCCCTCTCTTCTTCTAGGAGGTCGACTGCGTCTTGCCGGGCCCGTTCTGCTTCATCTTCGGTGTAAAGCTCGACTCGGGGCACGTTGTGAAGAAGATCACTTGGCAGAACCGCTTCGGCTCCATAAACCAGAAAGAATGGAGTTCTTCCAGTCGACCGGTTAGGGGTGGTCCTCAATCCCCACAGAACTGACGGAAGCTCGTCGACCCAAGCACCTGCCGCGTGCTTGAGATCACGCATCAGCCGAGGCTTCAGTCCTTTGAGAATCAAACCATTTGCTCTTTCAGCTTGTCCATTCGACTGAGGATGCGCGACCGATGCGTAGTCGACTCGTGTGCCTTGAGAGGCGCAAAAAGCTCTGAACTGGTCCGAATCGAAGTTTGACCCATTGTCAGTGATGATGCTATGAGGGACTCCATATCTGAATGTTAGTCCTCTGACGAAACTGATAGCAGTGCCAGCGTCGAGGTTCTTGATAGGTTTGGCTTCAATCCATTTGGTGAACTTGTCGACTGCCACAAGCACATGCGTGAATCCGCTCCTGCCTGCTCTCAGTGGACCAACCATGTCTAGTCCCCAGACAGCAAAGGGCTAGACGAGTGGAATGGTCTTCAGGGCTGATGCAGGCTTGTGTGACATGTTGGAGTAGAACTGGCAGCCTCCACACTTGTCGACTATTTCTTTCGCCATCTCATTTGCTCTAGGCCAGTAAAATCCCGCTCGGTATGCTTTAGCCACAATGGTCCGAGAGGACGCGTGGTGGCCACAGGTCCCCGAGTGGATATCATCAAGGATCATCCGACCTTCTTCTGGTGTTATGCATTTCTGACCGATTCCAGTCGCGCTTTCTCTATACAACTGCCCCTTTATGACTGTGAAGGCCTTGGACCGGCGGACGATCTGTTGAGCCTCTTCTTTGTCCTCTGGGAGCTCTTTCCTTAGGATATACGCGATGTACGGTATCGTCCTGTCGGGAGTGATTGCCAAGACTTCCATGATCAGGTCGACCACAGCAGGAACTTCGACTTCAGTCGGATCTGTAGCACTTTTCGGTTGCGGGGCTTCTTCTGTGAAAGGATCCTCCTGGACTGACGGTGAGCGGATGTGCTCCAGAAACACATTGCTGGGAATGGCTTCTCTCTTGGAGCCTATCTTTGCCAGATCATCAGCTGCTTGATTTTTCAGTCGGGGGATGTGATGAAGCTCTAACCCCTCGAATTTCTTTTCTAGCTTTCTCACTGCATTGCAATAACCAGTCATAGCCGGACTTCTGACGTCCCACTCCTTCATCACCTGATTAACCACCAAATCTGAGTCGCCATAGACCATGAGGCGACGAACGCCGAGTGAAATGGCCATGCGCAACCCATACAGAAGTGCTTCATACTCTGCTTCATTGTTGGAGGAATCGAAGTGAATCTGGAGAACGTATCTGAGCTTATCTCCTCGGCGGGAGACTAGAACTACCCCAGCACCGGAACCATTCAGCATCTTAGATCCATCGAAGAACATGGTCCAGTGCTCCGAGTGAACTTGAGTCGGAAGTTGCTGTTCAATCCACTCGGCGATGAAATCTGCAATTGCTTGGGACTTGATAGCCTTCTTTGCTTCAAACTTGATATCTAAGGGAAGGAGTTCAATCGCCCACTTGGCCACTCGACCGGTTGCATCTCTGTTATGCAGAATCTCTGACAATGGGGTGTCGCTGACGATTGTAATGGAGTGGTCAGAGAAGTAATGCGCAACCTTCTTCGTGGTCATGTAAATCCCATATACAAGCTTCCGGTAGTGAGGGTATCTTTGTTTTGAAGGGGTCAAAACTTCAGACAGATAATAGACTGGGCGCTGAACTCTGAAGGCCTTTCCTTCTTCTTCCCGCTCGACCGTGAGTACTGTACTGACAACTTGTTCCGTGGCCGCAATGTACAGCAGCAGAGGCTCTTTGTTGATTGGGGCAGCAAGCACCGGCTGGGTGGAGAGCAGAGCTTTGAGTTCTGCAAACGCTGCGTCAGCTTCTGGAGTCCACTCGAACTTATCAGACTTCTTCATCAGTCGGTAAAGAGGCAACGCTTTCTCACCAAGTCGAGAAATGAATCGACTTAGAGCGGCCAAGCAAGCTGTGAGCTTCTGGACATCGTGTATACGCACGGGGCGCTTCATCCGGAGTATGGTGCCAACTTTTTCGAGGTTAGCGTCGATTCCTCGTTCGGAAACGAGAAAACCGAGTAACTTTCCACCTGGAACTCCGAATGTGCATTTTGATGGATTGAGCTTGATATCATATCTCCTGAGGTTAGCAAAGGTTTCAGCAAGGTCAGGCAGTAGGTCGGAACCTTTCCGTGACTTAACGACAATATCATCCATGTATGCTCCTACGTTCCAACTGATCTGAGTGAGCAAACACTTCTGAATCATCCTCATGAACGTGGCTCCAGCATTCTTGAGGCCGAAAGGCATGGTGACGAATCAGAAGCACCCAAATGGGGTGATGAAAGCCGTTTTGATCTCGTCAGGTCCATACAGACGGATCTGATGGTACCCTAAATAAGCATCTAGAAAAGACAAACGCTCACATCCCGCGGTCGAGTCCACTATCTGGTCGATGCGGGGGAGAGGGAAATGATCTTTCTGGCAGGCCCGATTGATATGTTTGAAATCAATGCACATGCGAAGTGACTTGTCCTTTTTGGGGACCATGACTACATTGGCGAGCCACTCAGAGTGGTAAATCTCTCGGATGAACTCCGCTGCTAAGAGTCGAGCCACCTCCTCGCCAATGGCTTTCCTCTTCCGGACGGCGGACCGTCGAAGATGTTCTTTCACAGGCTTGAACTTTGGGTCAACTCGCAGACGGTGCTCAGCCAGCCCCCTGGGAACTCCAGGCATGTCAGAAGGCTTCCATGCGAAGACGTCCCAGTTCTCACGGAGGAACTGGATGAGCGCTTCTCCCTATTTGGAGTCGAGCGTCGTCGAGATGTGAGTCAGAGCGGCGTCGGGGTCGGTCGGGTGAATGTGAGCCGTCTTTGTTTCACCGGTCGACTGAAAAGCTGACTCTGAAGCAGGCTTCTTGGCCCGTAGCAATTCACTCGGATCGGCAGTCTTTTGGTACTCTTGCAGCTCGACCACTGCCATCTGAGCATCTGCAATCTTTGAGCCTTTCTGAAAGCACTCTTCTGCCTTCTTCCGATTGCCTGTAACAGTGATTACCCCTTTGGGTCCAGGCATCTTCAGTTTGAGATACACGTAACACGGTCGGGCCATGAAGCGTGCGTAAGCTGGCCTGCCCAAAATGGCGTGATAAGCACTTTGGAAGTCCACAACCTCGAATGTCAACTTTTCCTTGCGGTAATTCTTTGAATCACCGAAAACCACATCAAGAGCGATCTGGCCGAGTGATTGGGCTTTCTTCCCAGGGATGACTCCGTGGAAACTCATGTTACTGGTACTAAGTCTGGACATCGGAATGCCCATCCCTTTCAAAGTCTCAGAGTACAGTATGTTCAGGCCACTGCCGCCGTCCATCAATACTTTGGTCAGTCGAGTGCCTTCAACAACTGGGTCGACCACCAAGGCTTGCCTCCCAGGGGTGGCAATGTGCGTCGGGTGATCCGACTGGTCGAATGTGATGGCAGTCTGCGACCACTTCAGGTAATTGGGTGTTGCCGGGGCAACCTTGTTCACCTTACGGTTAATGACTTTCAGTCGACTCTTGCTCTCAACATCAGCAAAAATCATCAGGGTGGAATTGATCTGGGGGTATCCATCGTCACTGTCTTCTTTGTCTTCAATCCTGTCTGGCTCTTTTTCCTTATCTTTGGGCTGCTTTCCCTGGAACTGCTGGATCAGGAGCCGGCACTGTAGAGTGGTATGCTTTGGGTAAATAATATTACCCTCTTCGTCTTTCTTGGTGTGGATGTGACAAGGTAAGTCCAAAACATCATTCCCGTCTTGATCTTTGACCTTCTTGGGCTTCCAGGTGCCCTTGGGTTTCCCCTTGAAGTTTCCCTGGGCAACGGCCAGGGCCTCCCCGGGAGCAGCTGGCTCGGCCTTCCGCTTCTGTTTCCGAGTAGAGTTTCCTCCAGTTTCTTGGGCGACTGCTTTGAGCTTGCCGCTTCGGAGTCGGTCTTCGTCTTCACCATTAGCGTACTTGGTGGTGATCTCCATCATCCGATTCAGAGACATCTCTCCAGTTCGACCGAACTTCAGATTCAACTCTCTGTATTTAACGCCCTCTTTGAAAGCACAAACTGCTTGATGGTCTGGCATGTTCTCAACTGTGTGGTGCAGCGTGATCCACCTCTGGATGTAATCCCTCAGTGTTTCATTCGGCTTCTGCACGCAAGACTGTAACTCTGTGAGGCCTGCAGGTCGTTTGCATGTTCCTTCAAAGGTCGTGACAAACACTTGGGAGAGGTCCTCCCAGGTGTAAATGCTGCTAGGTGCCAACTGTCGTGGTTCTAAGCCTGACAGTAGAGTGGGGGGTAGGTATGGAGAGACAAGGTCCTAGCTATGGAGAGGTTGTAAGCACAAAGGATGTACGAGTTCAGGCCCTTCTCGGAAGAAGTAACAGCCCTACGTCTCGGAGCCCGGAGGCGGTCGAGTGGATTATGAGTGTATGAACTACAAGGTGCCGAACCCTTCTGCCTGTGGAGGGGGGTGGCTTATATAGAGTCCGCCAGGACCCCAGCCAGCCCACGTAGGAGAGGGTTTAAGGTGAGTTAAGTCTGGGGTGTTACTGGTAACGCCCCACATAAAGGCCTTTACTATCATAAAGTCTACTTGATTACAGGCTGTTGCAGTGCAGAGTGCCTCTTGACCTCCTGGTGGTCGAGTGGGTCTTCGTGGTCGAGTCCTTCAGGCCAGTCGAGTGAATCCTCGTTGGTCGACTGGAAGGCGACCTCTTCTAAGGATGTCCTAGGGTAAGTTACTTGGATCAAGTCCATGACCCTACCCTAGGTACATAACCCCATCATTAGCCCCCGAATGGATTGAGGCTTCGAGTGAAGAAGGAGTTGATGTCGTTTCCGATTAACCTTTGCGCTCCGGTTGTGCGCTGTTCTGGACCAAAGAATCCCTTTGTCGACAGGAAACAACTTGCCTTCAGTCGACTTGATCCATTCTGTTTTTGCGTCGAGTGATCTTTCAGGCTTCGACGATCTCCGAGCGACGGATCGCCGGAAACACCGCGCCTGACAGACTGATTTGTTGCTCGCGGATTCCGCGGGATGCGAAATTTTGGGGCGCGCGCGAAGCGGGGCGGACCGCGGCGTTCGGATGGGACGGGGCATGGACGCCTCGATCTCCGCGCCGCCTTTTTCGCCACGTATCCCGTCTGCATAACTGTTCCAGATATGATTAGATCGACCGGGCCTACCTGTCATCCACTCGGAAGGGACCTTATAAATGTGCCCGGCGAGGGTTTCTGTGCTGCGCCTTAGCATTCTCCCCCTCTCTCTGCTTCCTTCCTCCCTGCTCAGCGTGCTCGCTCTCGCCCCCGCACCACTTCCCTTCGCGCATCTCGCCGGCGACCATGGCCAAGGAAAAGACGGCGGCGCTGGAGCGTGCAAAGAAGGCGTCGGCGTCGGAGAAGGCGAAGGGGAGATCCACCAGCCGCGGAGGGTCCTCGTCCAGATCCCGCCTGACGAAAGGCTGGGTCCAAGGAGACTGGATCCAGTCGACCATCACTGAGAATGACATTCTCGACATGGCCAACGAGGGCTTGATCCCCCACGGAGCTGCGAGGCTTCCGGGGAAGGAGTGGCAGCCTCAGCCAGAAGAGGGTGAGTGTGTGCTTTTGGCCACCCATGTGGATCGTGGGTTTTCCTTGCCGCCGAGTGTTTTCTTTCGTGGCTTCTTGAATTTCTTCGGAGCGCAGCTCCACCATTTTACCCCAAACTCCATTGCCTATCTTGCTGCGTTCGTGTCCATGTGTGAGGGTTTCTTGGGCTGTCGACCGCACTGGGGTTTGTTCAAGCATATATTCACGTGTCGCTCTCAGACCGTGAAGAAGGCGAGTCCAGGCGACGAAAAGACCCGAGTCGTCCAAATGTGTGGGGGTTTGGGCATCCAGGTGAGGAACAAGAGCACCTTTCCGCCCATGACCTTTCCCGAGTCAGTCAGAGGCTGGCAGTCGACCTGGTTCTACTGCCGGGACCAGTCGACGCTGGGACAGTCGAGTGGACTCCCACAGTTTACCATGGACCGAGTGAACAAGCCCTCCTCTCTGAAGTTGATCCCGGAGGAGAAAGCTGATGTGAAGATGTTGATGGAGCGCGTGGTGCAGTTGGTTCGGGAGGGAGTGACGGGCATGGATCTCCTGGAGGTCTTCCTCAGGCGTCGCATCCATCCCCTCCAGTTCCGGAGCCACTGCATGTGGTTGTACTGTGGGACCGAAGACGAGACTAGAGTCCATCCAGAAGCAGTCGACGATGTCACTCTGGAAAGATGGATGGCAGCCGTCACCGGAAACAAGGACAACCCACGCGGAGCCAGAAGGATTCCTCCACTCGACCACAATAGTGATCCAAATAAGGTACACTTGCCCTGCTCTCCACTGCATTCTTGTCGCATTCATCTCTGTCTACTCTGCCGACTGGTCGACTGATCATTGTCTTGATATCTGCTAGGCCCTCACCGAGCTGTACTCGATGCCCAATGGGGCACAAACTCCGACTGAGGAGGGTGAGGCGAGTGGGGGCGAGAGCCAGGACGAGGAGGAATGGGACTCGGACGTTGCAGGGGACGACGACGACGATGATGATGACGACGGCGATGATGATGACGCCGAAGACGAGCAGGAAGAGGAGGAGGTCGTGCCACCGCGCTCGGAAAGGCGGTCGAAGCTCGTCCACGACCCTTCGACTGAACGTGGCAAGGGGGTTGCGACGCAGTCGACCAAGCGCCCTAGGACCACTTCTCCAGCGCCGACTGAAAAGGCGCCAAAGCAGCCTAGGGGGGCTCCGCCAAAGCCGACCAAGCTCCTGCCGAAGATGAAGGTGTCCATCCCCACCATATCAGGGTAATTGTGTCATTTGAGTCTTCTCATTTTGTGTGAACTTTATCTCTGGTCGACGCTGAAGTTAGTCAACTGATCCTTTGGAGTTGCAGTGCTGCTACTTCTGAGACCTCGGCCCGGGCTGATGACCACGAGATGGAGGATGCAGCAACTTCGAACCCAGGTACTGTATTCTTAACACCGTTCTTAGTCGACTGACTCGCGATCTCTGATCCTGATTCTTCTCCGCAGCTCCACCCAACACTGTTATCAATCTCCCTGACGACGACGAGGATGAAGAACCACTGGCACGCAGGAGGAGTCGGAAAGCGTCCGCCAGTAAGGTGCTTCAGGATGTGACGGCGCCTGAGATTCTGACTGTGGAGGAAGAGAACACCACTTGACACACGGTGTCCTTCGCAAATCCACTGACGAGTGCCCAGCAGCCCTCTCTCTTCACGACGCACCACGTCCCAGAGGACCAAGCTGGCGCAGCGAAGGAGGCAATACGCCAGGCGGGACTCATGATGGAGCAGCTGAAGACCATCCGGGACGCGAGCCAGGCAGCTTATGACGCCAGTTCTGCCCTCCAAAGCAATGTCCAGGTCAGTCGACCGCTGTTTGTTCTGTTGGATATGCTACCGAAAACTTTTCTTTTCCGGAATTCATAGTAGTCACCCACTGGGTGTGTCGAATAAACTCCGTGTTAGCGGGGGCACGCTGAGTGCACCCGCTGGGTGTAGTCCCCAAGGCTAAGGTCGACTGCTGGCAGTCGGCCTTAGGCTTTATGATGTCGATCTTTCTGTCAGTCGACTGGTCGACTGGATTTCACAAACCGGTGGGGGCACGCTGAGTGCACCCACTGGGTGTAGTCCCCGAGACTGTGGTCGACTGCTTGCAGTTGATCACAGTCTTAGAGAATGCACCTCGCACTTTTTTTTTGGGGTCGACTGGTCGACTTTGTCTTCATCGGGATTAGTGGGGGCACGCTGAGTGCACCCACTGGGTGTAGTCCCCGAGACTACGGTCGAATGCTTGTATTCGGCTGTAGTCTTAGAAACGTGTGTTTTTCGCTTTTTCACTCGGAAGTGAATTATTTTTGACATTTAGTCGATTGGTTCTTCGCAGAACTCTTGTGATCTTGTGGCTCGCTACTCAGAGCTGGAACAAAAACATACTCAAGTCGAGCTGAGCTTGAAGCTGGTTCAAGAGAAACTGACAAAGGCAAAGGAGGAGATCGAAGGTATGTTTGGTGAGACCCTGACGACTGCTTTTCCCCTTGCTTGTTTCAAAATCTGATCTTGCTGTAACTTACAGGTAAGGTAAGGGAGGCCCAGCAGAAGAAAGACCTTGAGCTAGCTGAGAAGATCAAGCTTGCTGATGAGAAGTTAACTTCAGTCACCAAGCTCGAACAAGACAATACCAATCTGAAAGCTGCTCTTGGGATTGCCAACAAGGAGGTCAGTCGACTGAAAACTGATAAAGCTGCCCTGACCGACCAAGTCAGCAAATTGACTGAGAAGAAAACTGAACTGGAGGTCTTCCTGAGTGGCCTTGCCAAGAAGCTGTTTCTTATGCTTGAAGGTAAACCTCCACGTTTGGCAAATATTTCCAATTGTGGCTTTTTCCATTCGACTATCCCCTTGACTTAGTGATCATCCTTGCAGAATTTTGTCAAAACTTTGAAGAAGAAACCAGCCGACTGGAGCCAAACCTCGACCCCGTCAATTCTCCGGTGAACGACGAAGTTGCCATGGATGTTTTCCGACTGGAGTCTCGTGTTGCAGCTATCGTGGACTATCTCGCAAGGTTGAAGGCCGCCACATCTCGCATCGACTCGACGCTCTGGCCTGAGGAGACACTTCAGAATGACCTTGAGTCTCTGATGGCCCGCTTGAACACGATCCCTGGTCGAGTGCAGGAGTGGAAGAAGTCCTCGGCTCGATGTGGTGCAGATGTCGCTCTGTGTCTGGCCCGAGTCCACTGCAAAGATGCGCGAGAAGAGAAGCTGGCGGCCCTTCGGGTGGCCAATACCAAGAAGCACGACTTCAGGTCCTTTATGGAAACTTTCCTTGCAGCTGCCACTCGGATCGCCGACGGGATTGACCTTGATGAATTTGTTGCACCTTCCAGCCCTCCACAGGAGGGGTAAAAAACTTCTTCTGGCTCGACGCTTTAAATTTGCCTCGGTATGCCGAGTGGAATTGTAACCGACAAACCTTAACAGGCTTGACGCCTGAGCATTTTCGGTTCCTTTCGATGTCGATTCAAACTTGGATTTGGTGCTTGAATACGATTGCCTTCGGCTCGGAATGTCTTTTGTAGGTTCAAAGCAAGGTGCCTGTACTGCAATCGACTTATTCTTTAGTCCACTTAGGCGAGCACTGGGCTACAGTTAAGCCCTCGAGTGAGAGGGTTGCTCTTCACTCGGTAGGATTTTTATACCTTAGGCGAGCACAGGGCTGCAGCTAAGCCTCCGAGTGAGAGGGTTGGCTTACCACTCGGTAGGATTTTGATAAACTTAGGCGAGCACATGGCTGCAGCTAAGCCCCCGAGTGAGAGGATTGCTCTTCACTCGGTAGGATTTTGATAACTTAGGCGAGCACGAGGCTGCAGCTAAGCCTCCGAGTGAGAGGGTTGCTCTTCATTCGGTAGGATTTTGATAACTTAGGCGAGCACGAGGCTGCAGCTAAGCCTCCGAGTGAGAGGGTTGCTCTTCATTCGGTAGGATTTTTATAACTTAGGCGAGTGCTTGGACTGCAGCTAAGCCCCCGAGTGAGAGGGTTGCTCTTCACTTGGTAGGATTTTTATAACTTAGGCGAGCACGAGGCTGCAGCTAAGCCTCCGAGTGAGAGGGTTGCTCTTCACTCGGTAGGATTTTTATAACTTAGGCGAGTGCTTGGACTGCAGCTAAGCCCCCGAGTGAGAGGGTTGCTCTTCACTTGGTAGGATTTTTATAACTTAGGCGAGCACGAGGCTGCAGCTAAGCCTCCGAGTGAGAGGGTTGCTCTTCACTCGGTAGGATTTTTATAACTTAGGCGAGTGCTTGGACTGCAGCTAAGCCCCTGAGTGAGAGGGTTGCTCTTCACTCGGTAGGATTTTTATAACTTAGGCGAGCACGAGGCTGCAGCTAAGCCTCCGAGTGGAAGGCTGGCTTACCACTCGGTAGGATTTTTATAACTTAGGCGAGCACGAGGCTGCAGCTAAGCCTCCGAGTGGAAGGCTGGCTTACCACTCGGTAGGATTTTGATAACTTAGGCGAAATGGATTCGCAGCTAAGCCTCCGAGTGGGAGTCTGGCTCACCACTCGGTAGGATTTTTACAAACTTAGGCGAAACGGATTCGCAGCTAAGTCATCCACTGAGGGGAATTTCATTGGACAAAAATAAAAAGTGACAGATATTATGGAGGAACTATGACACTATTATTTTGAGGTCCATGAACTACAAAAGTACTTTATTGCAACTCATCCGAATGATAAAACTTAAGTGTAGAATGGGCGGAGTAGCTCCGCGTTCCAAGCTCGGGGCTCGTCGAAATTATGCTCGACATTGTAAAGACGGTACGCCCCATTGTGGAGGACCTTGGTGACTATGAAGGGGCCTTCCCAAGAAGGAGCAAGCTTGTGTGGTTTGTGCTGATCCACTCGGAGAACCAAATCTCCTTCCTGGAAGGCTCGACCTCTCACATTTCGGGCGTGGAAACGGCGCAGATCTTGTTGGTAGATGGTCGACCGAATCAGAGCCATCTCCCTTTCTTCCTCTAAAAGGTCGACTGCGTCCTGCCACGCTTGTTCAGCTTCTGCTTCGTTGTAGATTTCGACTCGGGGAGCATTATGCAGAAGATCACTTGGTAAGACCGCTTCGGCTCCGTAGACCAAGAAGAATGGAGTTCTTCCGGTCGACCGATTAGGTGTGGTCCGCAGTCCCCAGAGTACAGAGGGAAGTTCATCGACCCAAGCTCCAGCCGCGTGTTTGAGATCACGCATCAGTCGAGGCTTCAATCCCTTAAGAATCAGTCCATTAGCTCGTTCTGCTTGTCCATTCGACTGCGGATGGGCGACTGAAGCGTAGTCGACCCGTGTGCCCTGGGAGTCGCAGAAAGCTCTGAATTCCTCTGAGTCAAAGTTCGACCCATTATCCGTAATGATGCTGTGCGGGACTCCATATCTGAATATTAGTTCCCTGATGAAGCTAACAGCAGTACCGGTGTCAAGGCTTGGTTTAGCCTCGATCCACTTGGTGAACTTGTCGACTGCCACCAGTACATGCGTGAAACCGCTTCGTCCTGTTCTCAAAGGACCGACCATGTCCAGCCCCCAAACTGCAAAAGGCCAGACGAGTGGGATGGTCTTCAAAGCTGACGCAGGCTTGTGCGACACATTCGAGTAGAACTGACATCCCTCGCACTTATCCACTATCTCTTTTGCCATCTCATTCGCCTTGGGCCAGTAAAATCCGGCTCGGTATGCTTTGGCCACGATGGTCCGAGAGGAAGCATGATGACCACAGGTCCCCGAGTGAATATCATTGAGGATGAGTGGACCTTCTTCTGGTGTTATGCACTTCTGACCGACTCCAGACGCGCTTTCTCTGTATAATTGTCCTTTGATTACGGTAAAGGCCTTAGATCGACGGACGATCTGTTGAGCCTCTTCCTCATCCTCCGGAAGCTCTTTCCTCAAGATATATGCGACATACGGAATCGTCCAGTCGGGAATGACCACCAAAACCTCCATGATCAAGTCGACCACCGCTGGGATTTCAACTTCAGTCGGATCTGTGGCGCTCTTGGGCTGCGGAGTTTCTTCGGTGAAAGGATCTTCTTTGACTGACGGAGTGTGTATATGCTCCAAGAACACACCACTCGGAATGGCTTCTCTCTTGGAACCTATCTTTGCTAGATCATCAGCTGCTTGATTTTTCAGTCGGGGTATATGATGGAGCTCCAACCCCTCGAACTTCTTTTCCAGCTTCCTCACTGCACTGCAGTATCTAGTCATGGCTGGGCTTCTCACGTCCCACTCTTTCATCACCTGATTGACCACTAAATCCGAGTCACCATAGACCATTAGGCGACGGACGCCGAGTGAAATGGCCATGCACAACCCATATAGGAGGGCCTCATATTCTGCCTCATTGTTGGAGGAATCAAAGTGAATCTGGAGCACATATCTGAGCTTATCTCCTCTGGGGGAAACCAGGACAACCCCAGCACCGGAACCATTCAACATCTTAGAGCCATCAAAAAACATGGTCCAATGCTCTGAGTGAACTTCAGTCGGCTGTTGTTGTTCAATCCACTCGGCGAGGAAATCTGCTATCGCCTGGGACTTAATGGCTTTCTTTGCCTCAAACTTGATATCAAGGGGAAGAAGTTCAATCGCCCATTTGGCCACTCGACCAGTTGCATCTCTGTTGTGCAAAATCTCTGATAGTGGAGCATCGCTGACGACTGTGATGGAATGGTCAGAGAAATAATGAGCAACCTTCTTTGTGGTCATGTATATTCCATACACAAGCTTCTGATAATGAGGATATCTCTGCTTGGATGGAGTCAAGACTTCAGACAAATAATACACTGGGCGCTGAACTTTGAGAGCTTTTCCTTCTTCTTCCCGCTCGACCGTTAGCACAGTACTGACGACTTGTCCTGTGGCTGCGATGTAGAGCAACAGAGGCTCTTTGCTGATTGGAGCAGCAAGCACCGGCTGGGTGGAGAGCAGAGCTTTTAGCTCGGCAAACGCTGCATCAGCTTCTGGAGTCCACTCGAACTTGTCAGCCTTCTTCATCAGTCGGTAAAGAGGCAGTGCCTTTTCACCGAGTCGTGAGATGAATCGACTTAATGTGGCCAAGCATCCAGTAAGCTTCTGGACATCGTGCACTCGCACAGGGTGTTTCATTCGGAGAATAGTGCCAATCTTCTCTGGGTTAGCGTCGATTCCCCGTTCGGAAACGAGAAAACCGAGTAACTTGCCACCAGGAACTCCAAATGTGCACTTTGATGGATTGAGCTTGATATCATACCTTCTGAGGTTGGCAAATGTTTCGGCGAGGTCAGCGAGCAGGTCGGAACCTTTTCGTGACTTGACAACAATATCATCCATATAAGCTTCCACATTCCGACTGATTTGAGTGAGTAGACACTTCTGAATCATTCGCATAAATGTGGCTCCGGCATTCTTGAGGCCGAATGGCATGGTGATATAGCAGAAGCACCCGAATGGAGTGATGAAAGCTGTTTTTACCTCATCGGGCCCGTACAGACGGATCTGGTGGTACCCGGAGTAAGCATCTAAAAAAGACAACCTCTCGCATCCCGCGGTCGAGTCAACAATTTGATCTATGCGAGGGAGAGGAAAGTGATCTTTCGGGCAGGCCCGGTTGATGTGCTTGAAATCAATGCACATTCGGAGCGACTTGTCCTTCTTAGGAACCATGACGGCATTAGCGAGCCACTCGGAGTGGTATATCTCTCGGATAAATCCTGCCGCCAACAGTCGAGCCACTTCTTCACCGATGGCCTTTCTCTTCTGGACGGCGGACCGCCGAAGATGCTCTTTGACTGGTTTTGCAGATGAGTCGACTCTTAGGCGATGCTCAGCCAGTCCCTTGGGAACACCTGGCATGTCAGCGGGCTTCCATGCAAAAATGTCCCAGTTCTCACGGAGGAACTGGATGAGCGCTTCTTCCTATTTTGGGTCGAGTGTTGTGGAGATGCGGGTTGGAGCTGCTTCGGGGTCGGTCGGGTGAATGTGAACAGGCTTCGTCTCACCGGACGACTGGAATGCAGACTCTGTGGCGGGCTTCTTGGATCGCAGCAAGTCACTCGAATCTGCGTTTTGCTTGTATTCTTCGAACTCGACCGCTGTCACTTGGGAATCAGCAATCTTGGAGCCCTTCTGAAAGCACTCCTCTGCCTTTTTCCTATCACCGGTGACAGTGATCACACCTTTGGGACCGGGCATCTTCAATTTGAGGTACACGTAACATGGTCGAGCCATGAACCGTGCATAGGCTGGTCTCCCCAAAATGGCATGATGTGCACTTTGAAAATCCACGACCTCAAACGTCAACTTTTCTTTGCGAAAATGCTTCGAATCACCAAACACTACGTCCAAAGCTATCTGGCCGAGTGACTCGGCCTTCTTCCCTGGTATAACTCCATGAAAGCTCATGTTACTAGTGCTCAGTCGGGACATCGGAATGCCCATACCTTTCAATGTGTCTGCATATAACAGATTCAGCCCACTTCCACCATCCATCAGCACCTTTGTCAGTCGAGTGCCTTCGACAACTGGATCGACCACCAAAGCTTGCCTCCCAGGGGTGGCAATATGAGTCGGGTGATCAGATTGGTCGAATGTGATGGGTGTTTGAGACCACTTCAGATAATTTGCCTTTGCTGGGGCAACCATGTTCACCTCTCGGTTAATCACTTTCAGTCGACTTCTGCTTTCCACATCTGCAAAGATCATCAGAGTGGAGTTGATATGCGGATATCCTCCCTCACTGTCCTCTTTGTCTTCGGCCTTGTCCGACTCCTTCTCCTTGTCCTTAGACTGTTTTCCCTGAAACTGCTGGATCAGGAGTCGACATTGGCGAGTGGTGTGCTTTGGGTAAATGATATTCCCCTCTTCGTCTTTCTTCGTGTGAATGTGACATGGCATATCCAACACGTCGTTCCCTTCTTTATCCTTTACCTTCTTGGGGTTCCAGGATCCTTTTGGTTTCCCCTTAAACTTTCCTTGAGTCACGGCCAGAGCCTCTCCAGGAGCTGCCGGTTCAGCCTTCCGCTTCTGTTTCCGACTGGTGTTTCCCTTTTCCGACTGACTCGGCTTGTGCTTGCCGCTTCGGAGTCGGTCTTCTTCTTCGCCATTGGCGTACTTGGTAGCAATCTCCATCATCCGACTCAAGGTCATGTCACCGGTTCGACCAAATTTCAAACTCAGTTCTCTGTTCTTGACGCCGTCTTTGAAGGCGCAGACTGCCTGATGATCGGACACATTCTCTACAGTGTGGTGCAAAGTGATCCACCTCTGAATATACTCTCTGAGAGTCTCATTAGCTTTCTGCATGCAGACTTGCAACTCTGTCAATCCAGCTGGTCGCTTGCAAGTCCCTTCAAACGTTCTGACGAACACTCGGGACAGATCTTCCCAAGTGTAAATGCTGCTAGGAGGTAATTGAGTCAACCATGCCCTGGCAGAACCTTCCAACATGAGGGGCAAATGCTTCATGGCCACCTCGTCGTTCCCACCACCAATCTGAACTGCCACTCGGTAGTCTTCAAGCCAAGTTTCAGGCTTAGACTCACCAGTGAACTTGCTGACTCCTGTTGCCAACCTGAAATTGGGGGGGATAACTGCGGCTCTGATAGCTCTGCTGAAACATTCAGGACCAGAAACATGCACTCGACTGCTTGTGGGTACATCTCTGTCGAGTGCGCCTCGATGGGCTCTGTTCCGGTCGACCAACCCTTGCACGATAATGGACCGCGCGTCGAAGCCTGGTTCTCTAGGGTCAACTGGAACCCTACGTCCTGTACTGTATTGACACCTATCATCTGGCTGCCGAGGAGCGTAAGACCCACCCCTCGGAGGGGAATAGGGCACTCGACGCCTATCATCTCGGTCGAATCTGTCGCCATATTGATCTCGCCGATTCTCGCGCCCTTCGTGCCGCGGAGGCGATCTGGGGCTGTGAGCCGACTGAACCGTATTCACAGTGACGGATCGACTGTGAATTCTGTTGCGCGACTGAGACACGGCTGAATTCTGATCTCCTGCTGCCCGGAGCAGATCCCTGATCTGCAGCAAACCTCTGCCAGCTTCCGACTGCGAAGGCTGGATGGACTCTGCTATACGGGCCGCAGCTGCTAAATTCTGAATTGGGGTTCGATATACCTGAGTCGGCGGGAAGAGTTGACGTCGACTGGTGTCGGGAACTCGTTGCCGCGCGCGCTCGTCGAGTGCTCGCTGAAGGTTCTCCAGTCGAGTGCGCTCGGCCAAATTGGCCAGACGCGCCTCCTCCAAGGCACGAGCCTCGGGGGTTTCTCCTGCGATGGGAATACGCAGGGGATCCTCGTTCCTGCGGCGAAGTTCCTCTCTTTGCAGAGAGTAGAGTGGCTCGGGCTGGTACTCTTCGTAGCCTCGTGCAGGGTCGCCGCCGTCACCTGCTCCACCACCACGGGCGAAGCCAGGAGGGCTGTGGGGCCCGTCGACCATCAAGATTTCCGCTGCTGGATCACTGCTTCCGCACTCGGATGCAGTCTCTACGGAGCCAGTCGACTGATCGAACAAGCCGTAGAGAGATTCGTTGGGCTCGATTGCCGCAACTTGGGTAGTGGCCGATTGGCGAGCCACCGCGTGACTCACCCATCGCTGAAGCCTCGACCGGCCTGAGCGCTTGCGCTGGCGGGAGACCGGGAGGGTGGACGATGGAGGAGCCAACCGATACTGGGTCGACGGTTGCCGCAGCAGAACGCCGCGGACACATGCGCGAAAATGCGTCGCGCCGCGGACGGGGAGCGCATCTACGTCGAGTGGAGCCTCCTGGAGCCATGCGGAGTCGTCGCGATGAAGGTGAGAGTGCCGAGACGGATCTCTTGACCCTCGACCAAAACTCCAGCAGACACCATGATGAAAGTACTCGGAAGAATCGCAACTTCTCCACAAAATCGCTAAAACACCGGCCCCAAGGTGGGCGCCAACTGTCATGGTTCTAAGCCTGACAGTAGAGTGGGGAGTAGGTATGGAGAGACAAGGTCCTAGCTATGGAGAGGTTGTAAGCACAAAGGATGTACGAGTTCAGGCCCTTCTCGGAAGAAGTAACAGCCCTACGTCTCGGAGCCCGGAGGCGGTCGAGTGGATTATGAGTGTATGAACTACAAGGTGCCGAACCCTTCTGCCTGTGGAGGGGGGTGGCTTATATAGAGTGCGCCAGGACCCCAGCCAGCCCACGTAGGAGAGGGTTTAAGGTGAGTTAAGTCTGGGGCGTTACTGGTAACGCCCCCACATAAAGGCCTTTACTATCATAAAGTCTACTTGATTACAGGCTGTTGCAGTGCAGAGTGCCTCTTGACCTCCTGGTGGTCGAGTGGGTCTTCGTGGTCGAGTCCTTCAGGCCAGTCGAGTGAATCCTCGTTGGTCGACTGGAAGGCGACCTCTTCTAAGGATGTCCTAGGGTAAGTTACTTGGATCAAGTCCATGACCCTACCCTAGGTACATAACCCCATCACCAACTGATTCAACCATGCTCTGGCTGAGCCCTCCAACATAAGAGGCAAATGCTTCATGGCCACCTCATCATTGCCACCGCCAATCTGTACGGCCACTCGGTAATCTTCGAGCCAAGTGTCAGGCTTGGACTCGCCGATGCTTGCTGCCCCAATCAGCAAAGAGCCTCTGCTGCTGTACATTGCGGCCACGGGACAAGTTGTCAGTACAGTACTCACGGTCGAGCGGGAAGAAGAAGGAAAGGCCTTCAGAGTTCAGCGCCCAGTCTATTATCTGTCTGAAGTTTTGACCCCTTCAAAACAAACATACCCTCACTACCAGAAGCTTGTATATGGGATTTACATGACCACGAAGAAGGTTGCGCATTACTTCTCTGACCACTCCATTACAGTCGTCAGCGACACCCCATTGTCAGAGATTCTGCATAACAGAGATGCAACCGGTCGAGTGGCCAAGTGGGCGATTGAACTCCTTCCCTTAGATATCAAGTTTGAAGCAAAGAAGGCTATCAAGTCCCAAGCAATTGCAGATTTCATCGCCGAGTGGATTTCTTCGACGGTCCGCCGTCCGGAAGAGGAAAGCCATTGGCGAGGAGGTGGCTCGATTCTTAGCAGCGGAGTTCATCCGAGAGATTTACCACTCTGAGTGGCTCGCCAATGTAGTCATGGTCCCCAAAAAGGACAAGTCACTTTGCATGTGCATTGATTTCAAACATATCAATCGGGCCTGCCCGAAAGATCATTTCCCTCTCCCCCGCATCGACCAGATAGTGGACTCGACCGCGGGATGTGAGCGTTTGTCTTTTCTAGATGCTTATTTAGGGTACCATCAGATCCGTATGTATGGACCTGACGAGATCAAAACGGCTTTCATCACCCCATTTGGGTGCTTCTGATTCGTCACCATGCCTTTCGGCCTCAAGAATGCTGGAGCCACGTTCATGAGGATGATTCGGAAGTGTTTGCTCACTCAGATCAGTTGGAACGTAGGAGCATATATGGATGATATTGTGGTTAAGTCACGGAAAGGTTCCGACCTACTGACTGACCTTGCCGAAACCTTTGCTAACCTCAGGAGATATGATATCAAGCTCAATCCATCAAAATGCACATTCGGAGTTCCAGGTGGAAAGTTACTCGGTTTTCTCGTTTCCGAACGAGGAATCGACGCTAACCCCGAAAAAGTTGGCACCATACTCCGGATGAAGCGCCCCGTGCGTATACACGATGTCCAGAAGCTCACAGCTTGCTTGGCCGCTCTAAGTCGATTCATTTCTCGACTTGGTGAGAAAGCGTTGCCTCTTTACCGACTGATGAAGAAGTCTGATAAGTTCGAGTGGACTCCAGAAGCTGACGCAGCGTTTGCAGAACTCAAAGCTCTGCTCTCCACCCAGCCGGTGCTTGCTGCCCCAATCAACAAAGAGCCTCTGCTGCTGTACATTGCGGCCACGGAACAAGTTGTCAGTACAGTACTCACGGTCGAGCGGGAAGAAGAAGGAAAGGCCTTCAGAGTTCAGCGCCCAGTCTATTATCTGTCTGAAGTTTTGACCCCTTCAAAACAAAGATACCCTCACTACCAGAAGCTTGTATATGGGATTTACATGACCACGAAGAAGGTTGCGCATTACTTCTCTGACCACTCCATTACAGTCGTCAGCGACACCCCATTGTCAGAGATTCTGCATAACAGAGATGCAACCGGTCGAGTGGCCAAGTGGGCGATTGAACTCCTTCCCTTAGGTATCAAGTTTGAAGCAAAGAAGGCTATCAAGTCCCAAGCAATTGCAGATTTCATCGCCGAGTGGATTGAACAGCAACTTCCGACTCAAGTTCACTCGGAGCACTGGACCATGTTCTTCGATGGATCTAAGATGCTGAATGGTTCCGGTGCTGGGGTATTTCTAGTCTCCCTCCGAGGAGATAAGCTCAGATACGTTCTCCAGATTCACTTCGATTCCTCCAACAATGAAGCAGAGTATGAAGCACTTCTGTATGGGTTGCGCATGGCCATTTCACTCGGCGTTCGTCGCCTCATGGTCTATGGCGACTCAGATTTGGTGGTTAATCAGGTGATGAAGGAGTGGGACGTCAGAAGTCCGGCTATGACTGGTTATTGCAATGCAGTGAGAAAGCTAGAAAAGAAATTCAAGGGGTTAGAGCTTCATCACATCCCCCGACTGAAAAATCAAGCAGCTGATGATCTGGCAAAGATAGGCTCCAAGAGAGAAGCCATTCCCAGCAATGTGTTTCTGGAGCACATCCGCTCACCGTCAGTCCAGGAGGATCCTTTCACAGAAGAAGCCCCACAACCGAAAAGTGCTACAGATCCGACTAAAGTCGAAGTTCCTGTTGTGGTCGACCTGATCATGGAAGTCTTGGCAATCACTCCTGACTGGACGATACCGTACATCGCATATATCCTAAGGAAAGAGCTCCCAGAGGACGAAGAAGAGGCTCGACAGATCATCCGCCGGTCCAAGGCCTTCACAGTCATAAAGGGGCAGTTGTATAGAGAAAGCGCGACTGGAATCGGTCAGAAATGCATAACACCAGAAGAAGGTCGGATGATCCTTGATGATATCCACTCAGGGACCTATGGCCACCACGCGTCCTCTCGGACCATTGTGGCTAAAGCATACCGAGCGGGATTTTACTGGCCTAGAGCAAATGAGATGGCGAAAGAAATAGTCGACAAGTGTGGAGGCTGCCAGTTCTACTCCAACATGTCACACAAGCCTGCATCAGCCCTGAAGACCATTCCACTCGTCTGGCCCTTTGCTGTCCGGGGACTAGACATGGTTGGTCCACTGAGAGCAGGCAGGAGCGGATTCACGCATGTGCTTGTGGCAGTCGACAAGTTCACCAAATGGATTGAAGCCAAACCTATCAAGAACCTCGACGCTGGCACCGCTATCAGTTTCGTCAGAGGACTAACATTCAGATATGGAGTCCCTCATAGCATCATCACTGACAATGGGTCAAACTTCGATTCGGACTAGTTCAGAGCTTTTTGCGCCTCTCAAGGCACACGAGTCGACTACGCGTCGGTCGCGCATCCTCAGTCGAATGGACAAGCTGAAAGAGCAAATGGTTTGATTCTCAAAGGACTGAAGCCTCGGCTGATGCGTGATCTCAAGCACGCGGCAGGTGCTTGGGTCGACGAGCTTCCGTCAGTTCTGTGGGGATTGAGGACCACCCCTAACCGGTCGACTGGAAGAACTCCATTCTTTCTAGTTTATGGAGCCGAAGCGGTTCTGCCAAGTGATCTTCTTCACAACGCGCCCCGAGTCGAGCTTTACACCGAAGATGAAGCAGAACGGGCCCGGCAAGACGCACTCGACCTCCTAGAAGAAGAGAGGGAGATGGCCATGATCAGATCAACCATTTATCAGCAAGACTTGCGTCGATTCCACGCCCGGAATGTGAAGAGTCGAGCCTTCCAAGAAGGAGATTTGGTCCTCCGAGTGGATCAACAGAAACCACACAAGCTTGCTCCTACTTGGGAAGGCCCCTTCATCATCACCAGAGTCCTCCACAATGGAGCGTATCACCTCTACAACGTTGATCGCCAGATCGACGAGCCTCGAGCTTGGAATGCGGAACTACTCCGCCCCTTTTACACTTGAGCTCTCCCTTGGACGAGTTGTAATAAGAAAAGTTCTTGCAGTTCGTTTTTATCAAAGGCAAGAGTGTTCCATTAATTGTTGTCACTTTTGTTTACATACAAAATCCCCCAGTGGGTGACTTAGCTGTGAATCCGTTTCGCCTAAGTTTGAAAAAATCCTACCGAGTGAAGAGCAAACCTCCCACTCGGAGGCTTAGCTGCAGCCCAGTGCTCGCCTAAGTGTTTAAAAATCCTACTGAGGGGAGAGCGATCCTCCCACTCGGGGGCTTAGCTACAGTCCAGCACTCACCTAAGTTCTCTCACTTAGAGACTTAGCTGCAGTCCGGCACTCGCCTAAGTTTGAAAAAATCCTACCGAGTGGAGAGCGATCCTCCCACTCGGAGGCTTAGCTGCAGTCCAGCACTCGCCTAAGTCCTCTTACTTAGAGACTTAGCTGCAGTCCGGCGCTCGCCTAAGTTTGAAAAAATCCTACCGAGTGGAGAGCGATCCTCCCACTCGGAGGCTTAGCTACAGTCCAGCACTCACCTAAGTCCTCTTACTTAGAGACTTAGCTGCAGTCCGGCGCTCGCCTAAGTTTGAAAAAATCCTACCGAGTGAAGAGCAAACCTCCCACTCGGGGGCTTAGCTGCAGCCCAGTGCTCTCCTAAGTGTTTAAAAATCCTACCGAGTGGAGAGCGATCCTCCCACTCGGAGGCTTAGCTGCAGTCCAGCACTCGCCTAAGTCCTCTTACTTAGAGACTTAGCTGCAGTCCGGCGCTCGCCTAAGTTTGAAAAAATCCTACCGAGTGAAGAGCAAACCTCCCACTCGGGGGCTTAGCTGCAGCCTAGTGCTCGCCTAAGTGTTTAAAAATCCTACCGAGTGGAGAGCGATCCTCCCACTCGGAGGCTTAGCTGCAGCCCAGTGCTCGCCTAAGTGTTTAAAAATCCTACCGAGTGGAGAGCGATCCTCCCACTCGGAGGCTTAGCTGCAGTCCAGCACTCGCCTAAGTCCTCTTACTTAGAGACTTAGCTGCGGTCCGGCACTCGCCTAAGTTTGAAAAAATCCTACCGAGTGAGGAGCAAACCTCCCACTCGGGGGGCTTAGCTGCAGCCCAGTGCTCGCCTAAGTGTTTAAAAATCCTACCGAGTGAAGAGCAAACCTCCCGCTCGGGGGCTTAGCTGCAGCCCAGTGCTCGCCTAAGTGTTTAAAAATCCTACCGAGTGGAGAGCGATCCTCCCACTTGGAGGCTTAGCTGCAGTCCAGCACTCGCCTAAGTCCTCTTACCTAGAGACTTAGCTGCAGTCCGGCGCTCACCTAAGTTTGAAAAAATCCTACCGAGTGAAGAGCAAACCTCTCACTCGGGGGCTTAGCTGCAGCCCAGTGCTCGCCTAAGTGTTTAAAAATCCTACCGAGTGGAGAGCAAACCTCCCACTCGGGGGCTTAGCTGCAGTCCAGCACTCGCATAAGTGTTTAAAAATCCTACGAAGTGGAGAGCAAACCTCCCACTCGGGGGCTTAGCTGCAGCCCAGTGCTCACCTAAGGTCATTCCGAGTGAAGATCAAGTTTCACTCGACGAATCAAATCATGAAGATGCCCAACGAGAAATCGATTTCGAATAAAGCCTAAAAGGTCCCAGACCTCAAAGTACTCGAGCCCGTGGCTCGGCAAAGTTCAACTGTTACAAGTCCACTCGGCATCCCGAGGCAAATTTAATGCAGAGTTTAACGGATTACAAAATACACTCGGCATTCCGAGGCATGTTTTTTCATTCCTCAGGAGGAGGAGGACTGGCAGGGGCGACAAACTCATCCAAGTCGATCCCGTCTGCGATACGGGTAGCAGCAGCAATAAATGTCTCCATGAAGTCCTGGAAGTTGTGCTTCCTCATGTTGGCGACTTGGATGGCGGCCAGCTTCTCCTCCCGCACCTCCTTGCAATGGACGCGGACCAGAGACAGAGCCATGTCAGCGCCACACCGAGCTGAAGACTTCTTCCACTCCTGCACTCGGTCAGGGATTCCGTTGAGTCGAGTCATCAGAGACTCGAGATCATTCTGGAGCGTAGACTCTGGCCAAAGCGTCGGGTCGATCCGCGTCATGGCAACCTTCAGTCGAGCCAAGTAATCCACGACGCCGTCAACACGAGATTCCAGTCGGAGCAGGTTCATGGCAGCTTCATCTTTCACCGGAGAGTTGATTGGATCCAAACCTGTTTCGATCCACCCATTCTCCTCTTCAAAGTTCTGGCAAAGTTCTGCATACACGACCCAAGGATAAGTCAAATTTCGTAAAACTGAGTCGACACAAAAAAAACAGTTGGAACTGAATGTGCACCTTCGAGCTTGGTGTACAACTTCTTGGCAAAACTCCTCAAGTAGCCCTCCAGGTCGTCCCTCCTACGAGCGATGCCTTCCATCTTCTCGCCCAAGAGGAGGTTCTCCTTCTTCCAATTTGCAGTCAACCTGTTGGCTTCATTCAGAGCGGTCTGCAACCTGGTATTCTCTTTTTCCAATTGGTCGATCGAAGCCAGCTTCTGTGTGGCCAGAGCAGTCTTGTCATCAGCCTCCTTACTGGCAGCAGCCAAGTCCTGATCCTTCTTCGCCAGAGCTTCTTTCAGTTTTTCTGCAAAAAAATGATGATTGAGTCGGAGAAAGCGAAAAGATACTCAAGCCTAAAAACTAACCAGTCGACAAAGGCGTCTTACCTGCGGCGCCGTCTCTGACCTTCTGCAGCTCTGTCCTGGCCAGCTCCAGATCAAGGTTCATTTGAATTTGCTGCTTCTCCAAGTCAGCCAAGCGGGTTCCAAGATCACAAGATCTTTGAAGTCAAAGGGGAGGAGTTACAATTTCAGTAAAAAAAAGCAACAAAGGCAATAAATATTAAGACTACGGTCGACTGCCAGCAGTCCACCATAGTCTCGGGGACTACACCCAGTGGGTGCACTTAGCGTGCCCCCACTGGTTCCTATCCCACCCGACCGACCCCTGAAGTCGAGCACAAGACAAGTTGCTTCCGAGCAGCTAAGAGACAATAATGGAGTTTCTAAGACTACAGCCGAAGCGAAACATTCGACAGTAGCCTCGGGGACTACACCCAGTGGGTGCACTCAGCGTGCCCCCACAGTAAAAAAAAAGAGAAAGACGTCGACTGCCAGCAGTCGACAGGATACCATTCCATTCGATGTGACCCGATCAGACAGAGCGAAGAAACTCAACTACAACGACTCAATCTAAAGACTACAGTCGACTGCCAGCAGTCCACCGTAGTCTCGGGGACTACACCCAGTGGGTGCACCTAGCGTGCCCCCACTCGTCCAAGAATTGGCAAACACACCCAGTGGGTGTACAAACTTAAGATCTTCGGAAAAGAGATTTTTCAAAGGACATCAAAACAGACCAAGTGTTGAAGTCGACTGACCTGGACATTGCTCTGAAGAGCCGAGCTTGCGTCATAAGCCGCCTGGCAAGCCTCCCGAGCCACTTTCACCTATTCCATCATGATTCCAGCCTGGCGTACAGCCTCCTTCGCAGCAGCCGCTTGGTCCTCAGGGACGGGGTACGCAGCAAAAAGCAAAGACGGATCCGCAGTCGACGCTGAAGGCCACACACTCATCAGAGGAACAGCGAAAGTCACGGAAGCCCGAGTGGGTTCGCCATCGTCCCGAACTACGGCCTCAGGCGCCGGAGTGGATTGCGGAGTCTTGCCAGCCAACGCCTTCTTCTTCCTCTTCACCCTTAGTGGTTCGTTGTCGTCATCGTCCGGGAGGTCAATAACATGAGGAGGAGCTGCAAGGAAAACATTCAATTGACCAGAGTCGCAATAAAGTTTCAGTCGACTCGAAAGCAGGACGTCAGTGATCGTACCAGGGTTGGAGGTGACAGCGTCCTCCATCTCTTGGTCGTTGTTCCTGGCGGAGACCTCAGAAGTTGCACCACTGCAAATCTTGAAAGTTAGTCAGTTGGCCCAGTGAATCGACCAAGGATCCGTCCACAGTCGACAAAGGAAAGCAAGTGTTATTGTTACCCGGAAATGGTGGGAACAACTATCTTCATCTTGGGCAAGGCCTTGGGCGGCTTGGATGGCGTCGCTCGTGGGTGCTTGGGAGCCTTCCCGGTCGGTGGAGGAGAAGAAGTCCGAGGGCGTTTCGACGACTACCCAACAGGAGCAGTCGCCTTGCCACGTTCCTGCGCTGGATCGTGGGTGAGCTTGGATCGCCCCTCCGGGCGGGAGGGTTCAGCCTCCTCCTCCTCTTCGCTGGAGAAGATGTCGTCGCCTTCCTCTCCCTCACCGTCGGACTCCCACTCGCCTTGGTCGTCCCCGCTCTCGCCTCTGCTCCCCTCACCTTCCTCAGTCGGTCCTTGTGCCCCGTTGGGCATCGAGTACATCTCAGTGGTCGCCTGGAAGACAACAGACAGGACGAAAGTCAGTCGACTTACCCAAAGAAGACCAATACAGAAGGTCAGATATCCGACGCAAAGACATACCTGATCCACTTCATATGAGTTGTCGAGTGGAATTACCCTTCTGGCTCCTCGGGGGTTGTCTTTGTTCCCCGTGATGCTTGACAGCCACCCCTCCAGCATCTCGTCGGTGACCTCCTCCGGGTGGATCCGAGTGGTGTCGTCAAGGCCAGAATACAGCCAGATCGGGTGGTCTCGCACCTGGAGCGGTTGGATGCGCCTCTGGAGAAAGACCTCTAATAGGTCCATCCCAGTCACCCCTCACGGACAAGCTCAACCACTCGACCCGCCAATATCTTGACTTGGGCCCTTTCCTCCGGCGTGACTTTCAGAGAGACAGGTTTCTCGGCTCGGTCGAGGGAAAAAGGAGGAAGACCAGTCGACTGTCCGGGGGTCGCCTGGTCCTGGCAGTAGAACTAGGTCGACTGCCAGCCGCGGACCGACTCCGGGAAGGTGATAGAGGGGAAACAGCTCTTCCCCCTTGTCTGGATCGCCAGGCCCCCGCACAGCTGGATCACTTGCGTCTTCTCATCACTCGACTTGGCCTTTTTAACCGACTGAGAGCGGCAAGTAAAAATATGCTTGAAAAGCCCCCAATGCGGATGGCAACCCAGGAAGGCCTCGCACATGGAAATGAACGCGACAAGATAGACTATGGAGTTGGGGGTAAAGTGATGGAGCTGCGCTCCGAAGAAATTCAAGAAGCTCCAGAAGAATGGATGGGGAGGCAGAGAAAACCCTCGGTCGATGTGGGTGGCGAGGAGCACGCACTCACCGTCGCGGGGTTGAGGTTCGATCTCCCTCCCCGGGAGACGCGCAGCCTCGTGGGGAATGGCTCCTCCCTCGACCATGTCGTCGAGATCTTCCAGCCAGAGCACCGATGGCATCCAGTCGCCCTGAATCCAACCCTTGGGCAGGGCGGTCCGGGAGGAAGATCCGCCTCGTGCGGACCTCTTTCCTTTCCCCGCCGCCGCCACCTTCTTCGCGCGCTCCAAATCAGTGGTCTTGCCCTTCACCATCGTCGCCGGCGAGGTCTCACACGGGCTAACGGCGCTAGGGTACGGCTGAAGGTCACGGGAGGGCTGGCGAAGGGAGAGAGGAAGAAGGAAGAAGAAGAGAAGCGCGCGGCTTGGAAACCCCGAGCCGGCAACTTATAAGGGGCCACTCCCGAGTGGCTGACTGGTAGGCCCAGGCAGTCCAGTCAAATCCCGCAGCAGACGCGCACGCAATATGTGGCGAAAAAGGCGACACGAGGATCGAGGAGTTTCCGCTTTATCACTTCCGATTACTGCAGCTGCTCCCGTCCCGCGCGCTTCCCAAAATCCGAATCCCGTGAGATCCGCGGACCACAGAACCACTTGCCAAAAACAGAGTATCCCGCTCGCACCAACACTCGGCATGTCGCAAGCAAAGATATTCACTCGACGAAAGGCCTGGAATGGATCAAGGCGACTGAAAGAGGTTGATGGCGTCATTCGTGACGACTGACCCTAAACGAGGCACTCATGCAGCCCCAAAGAACCAGTCGGAAAGGATCCCCAACTCTTTCCCCACTCTAACCTCGATCCATTCGGGAAGCTATGTACCTAGGGTAGGGGCACGGACCCGTCCAAAGAGCCCTCCCCAAAGACATCCCTAGAAGAAATCACCTATCAATCGACTTGGAGGTGTTCCACTCGACAGGTTCAAGACACTCGACCAAGAAACTACCACTCGACCAAGAAGCTACCACTCGACCATGAAGCTAATCACTCGACTGCCAGGAGGCCTACAGTCACTCCGTAGGCAAACGGTCAGCTGTTAAGTAGTCTTCCTGGTCACTATAGCACTTTATTAGAAGCGTTACTAGTAACGCCCAATCTTAAATGTACCTTAAACCTTGCATTACTGAGGGCAGGAGGGGGCCGTCGAACTCTATATAAGCCACCCCCCTCCTCAGTATGAAGGGTTCGCACCCCTGTAATCCATACACGCATAATCCAGTCGACCGCCTCCGGGCTCCGAGACGTAGGGCTATTACTTCCTTCGAGAAGGGCCTGAACTCGTAAACCTCGCGTGTAACAACTTCCCAATAGCTAAGATCTAGCCTCTCCATATTCACCCCCCTACATCACTGTCAGAGTTAGAACCACGACATTGGGCCTTGACAAAACAAAATAATTCACTTTTATGAAAGTTTATCTTAAGACCCGGCAGGTGCTCGAATGCTGATAAAATTAATTTCAGATTCCTCGCTTTCTCTAGGTCATGGTCCATAAAGAGAATCATATTGTTGGCATATTGAATGATAGAAAGTCCACCATCAACAAGATGATTAATTACCCCGCCAATGACCATCGACATTTGCACGCTCATGTTGGGGAACGCAGTATTTCAAAAATTTCCTATGATCACGCAAGATCTATCTAGGAGATGCATAGCAACGAGACGGGAGACTGTGTCCACGTACCCTCGTACACCGAAAGCGGAAGCGTTTAGTAACATGGTTGATGTAGTCAAACGTCTTCATGATTGAACCGATCCAAGTACCGAACGCACGGCACCTCCATGTTCAGCACACGTTCAGCACGATGACGTCCCTTGAGCTCTTGATCCAGTTGAGGATGAGGGAGAGTTCCGTCAGCATGACGGTGTGGCGACGGTGATGATGAAGTTACCGGCACAAGGCTTCACCTAAGAACTACGACGATATGACCGAGGTGTTAAACTATGGAGGGGGGCACCGCACACGGCTAAGAGATTGTGTGTTGTGCTTTTGGGTGCCCCTCTGCCCATGTATATAAAGGAGGGGGAGGAGGAGGCCAGCCTAGGAGGAGGCGTGTCAGGGGAGGAGTCCTACTTGGACTCCTAGTCCAAGTAGGATTCCCCCCTTTTCCTTTCTTCCACTGGAGGGAAAGGAAGGAGGGGAGAAGGAGAAGGAAGGAGGGGGCCGCCCCCCCACCCCTTGTCCAATTCGGTTTGGGCAGGGGGAGGCGCACGCCACCTCGTGGCCCTTATTCCCACTCTCCACTAAAGCCCACCAAGGCCCATTAACTTCCCCGGGGGTTTCGGTAACCCCTCCGTACTCCTAAAAAATACCCGGATCACTTAGAACCATTCCGACGTCTGAATATAACCTTTCAATATATGAATCTTTACCTCTCGGCCATTTTGATACTCATGTCATGTCCGTGATCTCATCTGGGACTCTGAACAAACTTCGGTCATCAAATCACATAACTCATAATACAAATCATCATCGAACATTAAGTGTGTGGATCCTACGGGTTCGAGAACTATGTGGACATGACCGAGACACATCTCTGGTCAATAACCAATAGCGGAACATGGATGCTCATATTGGCTCCTACATATTCTGTGAAGATCTTTATCGGTCAAACCGCATAACAACACACGTCATTCCCTTTGTCATCGGTATGTTACTTGCCCGAGATTCGATCGTTGGTATCCTCATACCTAGTTCAATCTCATTACTGGCAAGTCTCTTTACTCATTCCGTAATGCATCATCCCGCAACTAACTCATTAGTCACATTGCTTGCAAGGCTTCTAGTGATGAGCATTACCGAGAGGGCCCAGAGATACCTCTCCGATACACGGAGTGACAAATCCTAATCTTGATCTATGCCAACTCAACAAACACCTTTGGATACACCTGTAGAGCATCTTTATAATCACCCAGTAACATTGTGACGTTTGATAGCACACAAAGTGTTCCTCCGGTATTCGGGAGTTGCATAATCTCATAGTCAGAGGAATATGAATAAGTCATGAAGAAAGCAATAGCAATAAAACTGAACGGTCATAATGCTAAACTAACGGATGGGTCTTGTCCATCACATCATTCTCTAATGATGTGATCCCGTTCATCAAATGACAACACATGTCTACGGTCAGGAAACTTAACCATCTTTGGTTAACGAGCTAGTCAAGTAGAGGCATACTAGGGATACTCTGTTTATCTATGTATTCACACATGTACTAAGTTTCCGGTTAATACAATTCTAGCATGAATAATAAACATTTATCATGATATAAGGAAATATAAATAACAACTTTATTATTGCCTCCAGGGCATATTTCCTTTAGCTCAATCATGACAGCTAACATATCAACCACTATATTAAATAGCATGGGCGATAATGAGTCACCTTGTCTTAATCCTTTCTTCATTTGGAAGTAGCGGCCAACATCATCATTGACTTTAATGCTCACACTACCTCCAAAAATGAAGCTATGGATCAGAGCATGCCACTCTGCAGAGAAGCCTAGCTTTCATTCTGAAAGTCTGTAAAAGACCACTTGACTTTATCATTACCTTCCTCAAAATCAATTTTGAGGACTACCCCTTTCAACTTCTTCTGAAATAGTCCGTGAACCGTTTCATGAAGGATTACCACCCCATCTAGGATGTTTCTACCTTGCATGAAAGCAGTCTGAGAAGGGCGAACCACATGGCCAACCACCTGACTTTAGCCTAATCATCTCAACTTTTGTGAAGATTTTAAAACTAACATTAAGGAGGCAGACATGTCTATACTGTTGTATACTTACCGCTTCATTAACCTATAATGCATACATTCAACACTCTCAAGTATCCTTGGACAACCTCTTGCATCAAAAGCCTTGATGTGCCCTCGATGTTGGGTGTCCAGAGATATTAAGCTCCATAAATCCTTATCACAACATTGTCAAACCCTTCATGCATTCTAAGATTGTATCTTCTGCCATTCGTATATTCCTGGTTGTTGTTATATCTGCATGAGTGTCATATATGATCATGTAAAGTGTCGCGTTACCTTATGACAAGAATGAAAACCTAATAGATCGACGATATTCATCCGTTGCATGAAGCATGGTTCCATTGGCTTCCATGTTCTTAGCAATGCAATGAAAAGTTGATGTGACAAGATGAAGCGTCACCTGAATGGATGAGCAAGTTATGTAGGATTCGACATAAAATAGTCTTAACTATGAAGATTCTGCAGGGCTTACTATATTTTGATGATACATCGAATAACGGGCTTGTGATCCTGCACACTTCTTCTTCGTATGGTTCTCATAATTCATTGAACAACCATCAACGAAATCTCCTACTATTCATCATCCAAGAAATCATTATCGAAGTTGTCCGAAGATAATGATGAATCATCAAAAAAATCTACCAACTCAAATTATAAATCCTATGTCATATACATGTATCTATGAGGAGCTAGGCTAGTAAACATGAACAGACTTTGGTAAATATTGGGGCAAGTTGTCGAACATGTTAAGATCAGACGAGCGAGATGTGCATGGCCGATGCGTGAGATGGAGTTGGCAATGGCTGACACCGACATGTGATGTTGACCTCTTCTGCAAGCCGAAGAAGGGAGGAATGACAATAGAGACATTCCTGCATCGAGGTCATGCAGCCATCATTGACAGATCCAAGCCAGGAGCAAAGCCTTAACGACAGAGTTAAAGGTGAATAGCATATCCCCTTGTGGCACAGAGCTTCCCTTCTCGTCATATACTCGCTTTAATGTTATTTCTTTTGGGTGTTTTTACAACACTCCATCGGCCAACAGAATTTGCAAGCCCTCGTATCATTGGACTTGGCCACAATTAGCTTTTTTATCAAACTGGATCCCTCCAGGAAGGGCTAGCATGTTTTGTTAAAAATCCCAAACAATATACAGATAACAGCCTCCCCTTAGGGAGGTTGACGACTTCAGAAGCCTTTTTTGAGTTACATCTTGATTCTTCGTTGCAAAGATAAACACAACTGGTAACCGCTCTATTTTTTAATGCCCTTTTAGAAAGAGAATGGAAAATTATATTAAGCGTTCTAGGGATATGGGTAACTTTAAAGCTCGACAAGGATGAAGAAGCAAGAAAGAAATCTGCTAGAGTGAGGTTTGATGCTCCAATGCCCAGGAACAGAAAGAATGTTCTTGGCTTTAACTGCAATCATCAGTGGTTTGCAATATGCAAGGAAGTTGAGATCTTTTCATCCAAATTCTTTAGCTACTAAGTGCTACCTCTTGAGCACTGCGTTGGTTTTCCCTTGAAGAGGAAAGGGTGATGCAACAAAGTAGCGTAAGTATTTCCCTCAGTTTTTGAGAACCAAGGTATATCGATCCAGTAGGAGGCCACACGCAAGTCCCTCGTACCTACACAAACAAATAAGAACCTCGCAACCAACGCGATAAAGGGGTTGTCAATCCCTTCACGGTTACTTACGAGAGTGAGATCTGATAGATATGATAAGATAATATTTTTGGTATTTTTATGATAAAGATAAAAAGTAAAGATTGTAAAATAAACAGTAATAGAAATAACAGTAGATTAATATGATGCAGAATAGACCTGGGGGGCATAGGTTTCACTAGTGGCTTCTCTCGAGAGCATAAGTATTATGGTGGGTGAACAAATTACTGTCGAGCAATTGATAGAATTGAGTATAGTTATGAGAATATCTAGGTATGATCATGTATATAGGCATCATGTCCGTGACAAGTAGACCGACTCCTACCTGCATCTACTACTATTACTCCACACATTGACCACTATCCAGCATGCATCTAGAGTATTAAGTTCATAAGAACAGAGTAACGCATTAGGCAAGATGACATGATGTAGAGGGATAAACTCATGCAATATGATATAAACCCCATCTTTTTATCCTCGATGGCAACAATACAATACGTGTAGTTTCCCTTTCTATCACTGGGATCGAGCACCGCAATATTGAACCCAAAGCTAAGCACTTCTCCCATTGCAAGAAAGATCAATCTAGTAGGCCAAACCAAACTGATAATTCGAAGAGACTTGCAAAGATAACCAATCATACATAAAAGAATTCAGAGAAGATTCGAATATTGTTCATAGATAAACTTGATCATAAACCCACAATTCATCGAATCTCGACAAACACACCGCAAAAGAAGATTACATCAAATAGATCTCCAAGAGAATCAAGGAGAACTTTGTATTGAGATCCAAAGAGAGAGAAGAAGCCATCTAGCTAATAACTATGGACCCGAAGGTCTGAAGTAAACTACTCACACATCATCGGAGAGGCCATGGAGTTGATGTAGAGGCCCTCCGTGCTCGATGCCCCCTCCGGTGGAGCTCCGGAAAAGGCCCCAAGATGGGATCTCACGGGTACAGAAGGTTGTGGCGGTGGAATTAGGTTTTCGTGGTGCTCCTGGATGGTTTCGGGGTACGTAGGTGTAACACCCACGATGCGGCTATATCTCCCACGTGTCGGAGCATGACTTAGAGGCATAACCGCATTGTAGGCATGTCGCAAGAGGGGTAATCTTCACACATCCCATGTACTGAATAAGAAAGAGGTACAGAGTTGGCTTACAATTGCCACTTCACACAATACATAAATATAGCATTACATCATTGAGATACAATCAAGGTCCGACTACGGAACCAAAATAAAGACAACCCCAAATGTGAAAGATCCCCGATCGCCCCAACTGGGCTCCACTACTGATCGTCTGGAAAGGAAACGTAGTAACGTCCTGAGTCCTCATCTAACTCCCACTTGAGTTCAGTCGCATCTCCTGGAATGGCATCATCGACACCTGCATCTGGTTTTGGAAGTAATCTGTGAGTCACGGGGACTCAGCAATCTCACACCCTCGCGATCAAGACTATTTAAGCTTATGGGTAGGAAAAGGTATGAGGTGGAGCTGCAGCAAGCACTAGCATATATGGTGGCTAACTTACGCAAATGAGAGCGAGAAGAGAAGGCAAAGCACGGTCGAGAATCTATGATCAAGAAGTGATCCTAGAACTACTTACGTTCAAGCATAACACGAGACCGTGTTCTCTTCCCGGACTCCGCCGAAAAGAGACCATCACGGCTACACACGCTGTTGATCCATTTTAATTAAGTTAAGTGACAAGTTTTCTACAACCGGACATTAACAAATTCCCATCTGCCCATAACCGCGGGCACGGCTTTCGAAAGTTCAAATCCCTGCAGGGGTGTCCCAACTTAGCCCATCACAAGCTCTCACGGTCAACGAAGGATATTCCTTCTCCCAGGACGACCCGATCAGACTCGGAATCCCGGTTACAAGACATCTCGACAATGGTAAAACAAGACCAGCAAAGCCACCCGAATGTGCCGACAAATCCCGATAGGAGCTGCACATATCTCGTTCTCAGGGCACACCGGATTGTCCAAACTTCTGGTAGGCCAACCCAGAGTTGCCCCTGGTGGCCACCGGCAGGCTGACAGTTGGACCAACACTCAGAGGAGCACTGGCCCGGGGGGTTTAAAATAAAGATGACCCTTGAGTCCGCGGAACCCAAGGGAAAAGGCTTAGGTGGCAAATGGTAAAACCGAGGTTGGGCCTTGCTGGAGGAGTTTTATTCAAGGAGAACTGTCAAGGGGTTCCCATTATAACCCAACCGCGTAAGGAACGCAAAATCAAGGAACATAACACCGGTATGACGGAAACTAGGGCGGCAAGAGTGGAACAAAACACCAGGCATAAGGCCGAGCCTTCCACCCTTTACCAAGTGTATAGGTGCATTAAAGTAAACAAGATATAATAATGATATCCCAACAATAAACATGTTCCAACAAGGAATAAACTCCAATCTTCACCTGCAACTAGCAATGCTATAAGAGGGGCTGAGCAAAGCGGTAACATAGCCAAACAACGGTTTGCTAGGACAAGGTGGGTTAGAGGTTTGACATGGCAATATGGGAGGCATGATAAAGCATGTGGTAGGTATCGCGGCATAGGCATAGCAATAGAGCGAGCAACTAGCAAGCAAAGATAGAAGTGATTTCGAGGGTATGGTCATCTTGCCTGCAAAGTTCTCCGAGTTGACGTAAGCTTGATCCTCGTAAGCGTACTCAACGGGTTCCTCGATCACGTACTCGTCTCCTGGCTCTACCCAAAGCAAGAACACAAGCAAAGGGAACCACAATCAACCACGGTGCAATGCGCAAGCAACATGATGCAAAACATGGCATGATATGCGGGATGTAATATGCAATGCATATGCGTGCTTCGGAAAGGAAAGATTGAACCAGGCCTCAACTTGGCAAACCAAGAGTGCCGCTGGAAAGATGAGTCAATTTCGGTCGAAATCGATATAAAGATCACCGGAATCGGATGCACGATTTGCAAATGGCAAGCAAAACAATAATGGCACTATTCTGCGATTAACAGCACGATGCCATCTAAAATGCAACAAGAAACTAAGCTACTGCACTCTAACATACCAACAAAGCACATGGCAGTGATCCACTCAAGATGCTTGACAAAAGATGAACACTGAGCTACGGCTAAATCACACAATAGCAGGTTCAAACAAGCATGGCAAAAGTGCAAAAGATATCAGGTTCACAGACTTGGTGAAAATAACAACATGCCAGGAATTAACATCAGGAAGCAATGTTTAGAGCAAGATAACAACATGCTACAGGAACATATCATGGCAAAGCAAGGCATGGCATGAAACTACTCAAAGCATATAACAAAAGTCCCTTACTGACCATAAGCCAAAAAGGATCAGAAAATATGATGGCACCCATGTAAACATAGCAAGTTTCGTTAACAGATTCAGACTTAGCAGAAAACTGGACATGGCAAAAACAGAGTTACGTAGGCATGTTTGCGAGCTCGATGCACTCACCACAAGGCATTGCATGACAAACTAAGCATACACCCAGCAAGAAGACATGATCAAGAAGCTAACCATGGCAAGAACAATCTCATAGCATGCATGGATCAACTACAACAACCTTGGCAAAATTGAATAACATGTAAACAATCTGCCAGGAACATTTTATAGCAAAAGTAGAGCAAGATTGAGTCATGCTAGGGTACTCCATAATTGCAAACAAAGACATGGATGGATAGAACATAACAATATCTCAAAATCATCCTTACTAAACATGCTCAAAAGAGGCATGGATCACTCTGTAGCATCATGAATACATGGCATAAAAATAACATCAGGGAAATGACTTGGAAGAATTCGAAGTCCCTGAAATCAGCAACATCACGAGAGCTACTTTGCATGCTTGTGCTAGTCACCACATATGAATCAAAAATACATGGCATACACCCTGTAAAGATGGCATGGCATAGCCCAAAACACATGTAGGGCTCAAGTTCATAGGAGGCACACATTAAACATGGCAAAAATGACATGTCCATAATCTGTTAAGAAACAGAAACTAACATTTTATACACTCTTGCAATAGCATTTATGGCATCAAGATGGACTCAAACAATCATGATGCAATGTAATGAAATGAAGAGCACATCCAGACGAACAAATTGATGTATCACACGCGCAAAACGGAGCTATGGATGATGAGATATGGCATGAAGAAGAATGCATAAAAAAATGAACAGGGACGAGGACTTAGTGAAAATAGACCTAGGGTTTCTTAGATCTGGCGCACGAACCGAGGCCGCGGTGGATCTCGCCGGAGACGAAGCAGAGGGCGGCCAGAGCGAGCTCGGGCTCGCCGGCATTGGCGATGCCGGGCGGCGCGCGGTCAGGCGGCGGAGGCGCGGCCGGCGCCGGTGGAGGCAGGCGCGGGCGGCGCCACGAGGCGACGGCCGACACCGGGGACTCAGGCGGCAGAGGGAGGAAGAGGCAAGGCGCGGGGAGGCGCACGGCGGCCTGGAGGAGAGAGAGCGGCGGCGCGGCGAGGTGAGGCGACGGGGCTGAGCGCGCGGAGACCGGCGGCGGCGGCGGCTCCATGCCGCGGGGCCGAGAGCGGGCCGAGCGGGGCCGGCGGCGCGGGAACGGGGAGGAGCCATGTGGCGGCAAACGGTTGCTGAGGGCGGCAGACGCGTTCGGCCAACGGCAGACGTGTCCGGCGGGCGGAGAGGGGGCTAGGGTTTCGGATCGAATTTCGAGAGGGGAGGCCTATTTATACTAGAGGAGCTAGGAGAGTCCAAATGAGTGCGGTTTTCGGCCACGCGATCATGATCGAACGACCGAGAGGATGGAGGGGTTTGGATGGGTTTTGGGCCACTTTGGAGGGGTGTTGGGCTGCAACACACACGAGGCCTTTACGGTTCCTCGGTTAACCGTTGGAGTATCAAACGAACTCCAAATGGCACGAAACTTGACAGGCGGTCTACCGGTAGTGAACCAAGGCCGCTTGGCAAGTCTCGGTCCAATCCGAGAACGTTTAACACCCGCACACGAAAAGAGGCAAAAGGGGACACCGGAGGACGTAGGAGTGCCGGAATGCAAAACGGACAACGGGGAAAATGCTCGGATGCATGAGACGAACACGTATGCAAATGCGATGCACATGATGACATGATATGAGATGCATGACATGGACAAAATGCAAAACGAAGACAAAACCCAACCACGAGGGAATATCATAACTTAGTGCCGAAAATGGCAAGAGTTGGACTACAAATATGGCAAGTTACATACGGGGCGTTACAACACTCCACCGCTACGAAAGGATCTCGTCCCGAGATCTAGGACTGGAAAAACTCCGGATATTCGGAACGGAGGTGGTCCTCGCGTTCCCAGGTGGCTTCACGGTCGGAATGATGTGACCACTTCACTTTCAGGAATTTGATAGACTTGTTGCGAGTCTTGCGCTCAGTTTCTTCAAGAATAGCAACGGGATGCTCATGATAAGACAGGTCTTCTTGGAGATCAATCTCTTCGAAGTTGATGGTGCGGTCAGGAGTCTTGAAACACTTGCGAAGCTGAGACACGTGAAACACGTCGTGCACGTTTGCAAAGTTGGATGGAAGCTCAAGTTGATAGGCGAGATCGCCTCTTTTGCCAATGATCTTGAAAGGACCCACGTATCTAGGGGCAAGCTTCCCTTTGATACCGAAGCGACGAGTACCTTTCATTGGAGAGACGTGGAGGTAGACATGGTCTCCGATCTCGAAAGCCAAGTCACGATGCTTGCTATCATAGTAACTCTTCTGGCGCGATTGCGCGGCTTTGAGATTTTCACAAATGACTTTGCACATTTCTTCAGCCTCTGTGATCAAGTCATTGCCAAGAAGTTGGTATTCACCAGTCTCTGACCAGTTAAGAGGAGTACGACACTTTCTGCCATAGAGAATCTCGAATGGGGCCTTGCCCAAACTCACTTGGAAGCTGTTGTTGTAGGAGAACTCGACATATGGAAGACAATCTTCCCACTTCGTACCGAAAGAAATGACACATGCCCTGAGCATATCTTCAAGAATTTGATTGACTCACTCGACTTGTCCACTAGTTTGAGGATGAAAGGTTGTGCTGAAGCGAATGTTGGTGCCCATAGCCTTCTGGAAGGAATCCCAGAACTTAGAAGTAAAGATGCTTCCACGATTTGAAGATATCAACTGCGGAATGCCGTGCAAAGAGACAATCCTGGAGGTATATAGCTCTGCCAACTGAGCTGCTATGATAGATTCTTTGATAGGAAGAAAATGAGCCACTTTAATGAGCTTGTCGATGACGACGAAGATAGCATCATTGCCACGCTTGGACTTGGGAAATCTAGTCACAAAGTCCATCTCAATATGATCAAACTTCCATTCTGGAATGGCAAGAGGTTGGAGGAGACCAGGTGGTCGTTGGTGTTTTGCTTTCACTCTTCTGCAGACATCACATTCATTCACGAACTGAGCAAGCTCGCGCTTCATTCGAGTCCACCAATACGACTGCTTGAGGTCATGGTACATCTTTGTACTTCCAGGATGAATAGAAAGGAGTGAATTGTGAGCCTCGTTCATAATGACTTTACGAAGGTCACCCTTAGGAACAACAATGCGATCCTCGAAGAATAGAGTATATTTGTCATCAAGGCGATAGCACTTGTACTTGGGTTGGCTCTTGGCAATCCCAATCTTCACCTTCTTCACCATAGCATCAAGAAGTTGAGCCTCACGAATCTGATCTTCCAAAGTAGGAGAGACTTGGAGGTTGGCAAGGAATCCTTGAGGAACAACTTGGAGATTAAGTTTGCGGAAAGCTTCACAAAGATCCGGTTGGAAGGGCTTGAGAATCAAACTGTTGCAGTAAGCCTTCCTGCTCAAAGCGTCAGCAATGACATTGGCCTTGCCTGGAGTATATTCAATACTCGGATTATACTCTTGAATCATTTCGACCCAACGAGTCTGCCTGAGGTTGAGGTTGGGCTGAGTGAAGATGTACTTGAGACTCTTATGATCAGTGAAGATGTCCACTTTTCTTCCCAACAAGAGATGTCTCCATGTTAAAAGAGCATGGACAACTGCCGCCAACTCGAGGTCATGAGTGGGGTAGTTCTTTTCGTTGGGCTTCAACTGGCGAGAGGTATAGGCCACAACTTTCTTCTCTTGCATTAACACAGCACCGAGACCTTGCAGGGAAGCATCACAGAAAACCTCGAATGGTTTGGATTCATCAGGAGGAGTCAGAACTGGAGCTGTGACTAACTTCTCTTTGAGGGTGTTGAAAGCGATGTCACATTCAGGCGTCCAGACATACTTCACATGCTTCTGGAGGAGGTTGGAAAGAGGCTTCGCGATCTTAGAGAAATTCTCAACGAATCTTCGACAATAGCTTGCGAGCCCAAGGAAGCTGCGGAGTTGCTTCACATTCTGAGGCGGTTCCCAATTCACAATTGCAGACACCTTCTCAGGATTAACAGCTATGCCCTTGGCGGAGATGATATGCCCAAGGTAGAGAACCTCATCGAGCCAAAACTCGCACTTTGAAAACTTCGCATAGAACTGATGTTCTCTGAGTTTGTCCAGCACCAATCTCAAGTGCTTGGCATGATCCTCCTTGTTCTTGGAAAAGACCAAAATGTCATCGAGATAGACCAATACGAAGTCATTTGTGTAGGGGTTGAAGATGAAGTTCATCATGCGAGAGAATGTTGGAGGAGCGTTGACAAGGCCGAAAGACATGACAGTGTATTCATAGGAACCATAGCTTGTTCTGAATGCTGTCTTGGGGATGTCTTGTTCACGAATGCGAATCTGATGATAGCCCATACGGAGGTCAAGCTTGGAGAATACTTGAGCACCTTTGAGTTGTTCGAAAAGCTCATTGATGTTGGGAAGTGGGTACTTGTTCTTTATGGTCTTCTTGTTCAATGGATGGTAGTCGACACAAAGTCGGTCCGTTCCATCCTTCTTCTTGACAAAAAGAACACCACAACCCCATGGAGAAGAACTTGGTCGGATGAGACCCATACGCTCTTGTATATCGAGTTGTTTCTTCAGCTCCTTCAACTCTTCTGGTCCAAGCTTGTAAGGACGTTTGCAAACAGGTTCTGTGCCAGGCTCAAGATCGATGACGAATTCAACTGGCCGGTGAGGAGGCATTCCTGGAAGCTCTTCTGGAAAGACGTCTTGATATTCACAAACGACTGGAATCTCAGAGATGGCATCCAACTCGCCCTTCTCATTGAGAGAAAACAGTCGAATGGTATCATCACGAGCGGCAAAAACAATCACATCCTCAAACGAATGTGTCAATTGAATCTGCCTGGCAGTACAATCCAGTTGAGCCTTGTGCTTAGAAAGCCAGTCCATTCCGAGAATAAGATCAATATCCAAGTCACCAAGGACCAATGGAGAAGATAGAAACTTATAGTCACCCATCTTGATAGAAACATCCGGAACCATGTAGCTTGCGTGCAAGCATTTACCCGGTGAGACAACTGCTCACGGACTAGGCAAACCTTGGAAAGACAACTCATGCTTAGATGCAAATGGTCTTGAGATGAAACAATGCGATGCACTAGTGTCAAAAAGAACTTTTGCAGGAATATCGTTAACAGGAAGGTTACCCATGGTCACTACTGAAGAGTCCTCTGCCTGAGTTGTGTTCATCATGTTGACCTTTGCAAACTTGGGATTATGCTTGACCACTGCATTGATGGCAGATCTCACAGGAGGAGGAGGCGGAAGACGCCTCTGGTTGAAGCATTTGTTTGCATAGTGACCCTTCTGCTGACACTTGTTGCACGTAACCTCTGAGAGAGGCCGGTGATATGGAGCACTTGACCTTGGAGCATGAGATGAAGCTTTGTTCTGAAAGCTTGGGTTGGGTGAATGGGAAGATCCATTGCCACCTTTGCTCTTCTGCTGATAAGGCTGACGGAACGGAGGAGGAGGAGGCAACCAATACTTTTGCTGCTTAGCTGCCACTTGAGTTGAAGAAGAAGAAGGAGTTGCATCCCTGACTCTCTTCTTGGAAGCATCGCACTTGAGCTGAGCAGCCTCTTGCTTTAGTGCCATATCGTAGAACCCATCATACTTTTTTGGCTCAAAAAGCACGAGGGCTAGTTGCAGATCTTCTCTGAGGCCACCTCTGAACTGATAAATCATGCTCTTCTCGTCAGGGACGTCTTGCTTGGCGAAGCGAGCGAGCTTCTGGAACATGATGTTGTATTGGTAAACAGACAAGCTGTCTTGCTTCAGATTGCGGAACTCCTCATGCTTACTCTCAACAACACTCTGAGGAATGTGGTGAGCTTTGAAGTCTTGGCGGAAATCATCCCAGGTAATCACACGACCTCCTCTGGAATCTTTGTATTGTTGATACACTCAGCAGGTTGGTCTTTGAGTTGGAACGAAGCAAACTTGACAAAGTCCTCAGGCCGGACGTTGCTGCACTCAAAATGTTTGCAGATATCCACGAGCCAATCATCTGCGTGTGTGGCCTCGACACAGTTACTGAAGGTCTTCGGCTGGTTTGCGAGGAACTGGTTGAGGGTAGCAAACTGAGTTTGATTGTTGCCATTGCCTTGATTTCCTTGGTTGCGCTCTTGCAAGAGTTGCATAATCAACTGCGTGTTGGCGTTGGTAGCGGCCATCACAGCTTGCCATGCCTCCGGAGGTGGAGGTGGTGGCGGTGGTTCCGGATTCTGACGCGTTGGAGGAGCCATCCTGAAGAGGGTGACATCCGTTAGCATCTTGAAAGACATATATTCAAGCTGAATCAAATGGATCGAAATTGCAACATATAGCCTTAACATTCGAACAAGAATGAACGAATGAATTCCAAAATAAATGGTCACACTTCTATAAATTGATAAGCCACTTAGATACAGGTAGATGAATAAAACAACAAGGTACGGACATGAACAAATACTTGGTAAGGATTACCCAATCACAAACCAAATATCTGCGGAAGAAATACTAGAGCTACATGAATTCCCACCTATGAAACTCCCGAAACTTTCCGGTTATGCAATCAGGTGTTGGGGATACAGGGGAAGCATAATATCTCACCCAAAACTAGCAAATCCTACATCCAGCTGTATCCATCCTTCAACACATAACCAAGAAACCTTCGGAAATCATTTACCTCAACCTTCGAAAAGCATCCGTTATACGAGTTATGGCAATACTCCCGAACTCCCGCCCCAGTACTGGGTGGCGTCGAGGTTATCTCACCAACAACTGCATAAAAGAGATTTTCGATGTCGGCGAAACTCAGGTATTCCAGAACTGCAACGATAAAATTGTGACGACAACACCTCGGAGCTCAACTCCCCGGGACACTGCCACAACCCCTAAATGTCAGGAGGCACCAAGAACAATGTTCTCGTCACAAAACCATCGGAACGATTCCAAGATACCCGCGTGATCCTAAATTTTTTAGTGAAATTTGAGAAGAGAAGAGTCAAAACTCTACGTCAGGATGCCTCACCAGAGCGACGAAGGGACTGAGGAGTAAAAAGAATCCTACTCTCCGATATATATAATCCTAAAAGACTCAAAACATTTTTCTAGACTCAACAACGCCAGCGATTCGATCAAGCAGGGGGCTCCTAAGTCGGGGAAGGCTCTGAATACCAACTTGTAACACCCACGATGCGACTATATCTCCCACGTGTCGGAGCACGACTTAGAGGCATAACCGCATTGTAGGCATGTCGCAAGAGGGGTAATCTTTACACATCCCATGTACTGAATAAGAAAGAGGTACAGAGTTGGCTTACAATCGCCACTTCACACAATACATAAATATAGCATTACATCATCTAGATACAATCAAGGTCCGACTACAGAACCAAAATAAAGACAACCCCAAATGCGAAAGATCCCCGATCGCCCCAACTGAGCTCCACTACTGATCGTCTGGAAAGGAAACATAGTAACATCCTGAGTCCTCATCGAACTCCCACTTGAGTTCAGTCGCATCTCCTGGAACGGCAACATCGACACCTGCATCTGGTTTTGGAAGTAATCTGTGAGTCACGGGGACTCAGCAATCTCACACCCTCACGATCACGACTATTTAAGCTTATGGGTAGGGAAAAGGTATGAGGTAGAGCTGCAGCAAGCACTAGCATATATGGTGGCTAACATACGCAAATGAGAGCGAGAAGAGAAGGCAAAGCACGGTCGAGAATCTATGATCAAGAAGTGATCCTAGAAATACTTACGTTCAAGCATAACACGAGACCGTGTTCTCTTCCCGAACTCCGCCAAAAAGAGACCATCACGGCTACACACGCGGTTGATCCATTTTAATTAAGTTAAGTGACAAGTTTTCTACAACCGGAAATTAACAAATTCCCATCAGCCCATAACCGCGGGCACGGCTTTCGAAAGTTCAAATCCCTGCAGGGTTGTCCCAACTTAGCCCATCATAAGCTCTCATGGTCAACGAAGGATATTCCTTCTCCCAGGATGTCCCGATTAGACTCGGAATCCCGGTTACAAGACATCTCGACAATGGTAAAACAAGACCAGCAAAGCCACCCGAATGTGCCAACAAATCCCGATAGGAGCTGCACATATCTCGTTCTCAGGGCACACCGGATTGTCCAAACTTCCGGTAGGCCAGCCCAGAGTTGCCCCTGGTGGCCACCGGCGGCTGACAAGTTGGACCAACACTCAAAGGAGCACTGGCCCGGGGGGTTTAAAATAAAGATGACCCCTGAGTCCACAGAACCCAAGGGAAAAAGGCTAGGTGGCAAAAGGTAAAACCAAGGTTGGGCCTTGCTGGAGGAGTTTTATTCAAGTCGAACTGTCAAGGGGTTCCCATTATAACCCAACCGCGTAAGGAACGCAAAATCAAGGAACATAGCACCGGTATGACGGAAACTAGGGCGGCAAGAGTGGAACAAAACACCAGGCATAAGGCCGAGCCTTCCACCCTTTACCAAGTATATAGGTGCATTAAAGTAAACAAGATATAATAATGATATCCCAACAATAATCATGTTCCAACAAGGAACAAACTCCAATCTTCACCTGCAACTAGCAACGCTATAAGAGGGGCTGAGCAAAGCGGTGACATAGCCAAACAACGGTTTGCTAGGACAAGGTGGGTTAGATGTTTGACATGGAAATATGGGAGGCATGATAAAGCATGTGGTAGGTATCGAGGCATAGGCATAGCAATAGAGCGAGCAACTAGCAAGCAAAGATAGAAGTGATTTCGAGGGTATGGTCATCTTGCCTGCAAAGTTCTCCGAGTTGACGTAAGCTTGATCCTCGTAAGCGTACTCAATGGGTTCCTCGATCACGTACTCGTCTCCCGGCTCTACCCAAAGCAAGAACACAAGCAAAGGGAACCACAATCAACCACGGTGCAATGCGCAAGCAACATGATGCAAAACATGGCATGATATGCGGGATGTAAATTGAAATGTATATGCATGCTTCAGAAAGGAAAGATTGAACCAGGCCTCAACTTAGCAAACCAAGTGCACCGCTGGAAAGATGAGTTGATTTCGGTCGAAATCGATATGAAGATCACCGGAAACGGATGCACGGTTTGCAAATGGCAAGCAAAACAATAATGGCACTAATCTGCGATTAACAGCATGATGCCATCTAGAATGCAACAAGAAACTAAGCTACTGCATTCTAACATAGCAACAAAGCACATGGCAGTGATCCACTCAAGATGCTTGACAAAAGATGAACACTGAGCTACGGCAAAATCACACAATAGCAGGTTCAAACAAGCATGGCAAAAGTGCAAAAGATATCAGGTTCACAGACTTAGTGAAAATAACAACATGCGAGGAATTAACATCAGGAAGCAAAGTTTAGAGCAAGATAACAACATGCTACAGGAACATATCATGGCAAAGCAAGGCATGGCATGAAACTACTCAAATCATGTAACAAAAGTCCCTTACTGACCATAAGCCAAAAGGGCACAGAAAACATGATGGCACCCATGTAAACATAGCAAGTTTCGTTAATAGATTCAGACTTAGCAGAAAACTAGACATGGCATAAACAGAGTTACATAGGCATGTTTGCGAGCTCGATGCACTCACCACAAGGCTTTGCATGACAGACTAAGTATACACCCAGCAAGAAGACAAGATCAAGTAGCTAACCATGGCAAGAACAATCTCATAGCATCCAAGGATCAACTACAACAACCTTGGCAAAATTGAATAACATGTAAACAATCTGCCAGGAACATTTTATAGCAAAAGTAGAGTAAGATTGAGTCATGCTAGGGTACTCCATAATTGCAAACAAAGACATGGATGGATAGAACATAACAATATCTCAAAATCATCCTTACTAAACATGCTCAAAAGAGGCATGGATCACTCCGTAGCAACCTAAATACATGGCATAAAAATAACATCAGGGAAATGACTTAGAAGAATTCGAAGTCCCTGAAATCAGCAACATCACGAGAGCTACTTTGCATGCTTTTGCTACTCATCACAATGATCTCAAAAATACATGGCATACGCCCCTGTAAAGATGGCATGGCATAGCCCAAAACACATGTAGGGCTCAAGTTCATAGGAGGCACACATTAAACATGGCAAAAATGACAAATGTCCATAATTTGATAAGAAACAGAAACTAACATTTCGTAGCACTCTTGCAACAGCATTTATGGCATCAAGATGGACTCAAACAAGCATGGTGCAATGGAATGAAATGAAGAGCACATCCAGACGAACAAATTGATATATCACACGCGCAAAACGGAGCTAAGGATGATGAGATACGGCATGAATAAGAATGCATAAAAAATGAACAGGGACGAGGACTTAGTGAAAATAGACCTAGCGTTTCTCAGATCTGGCGCGCGGACCGAGCCGGCGGTGGATCTCGCCGGAGAAGAAGTAGAGGGCGGTCGGAGCGAGCTCGGGCTCGCCGGCGTTGGCGAGGCTGGGCGGCGCGGGGTCAGGCGGCGGAGGCGGCGGCCGGCGCCGATGGAGGCAGGCGCGGGGCGGCCCGACGGAGGCGACGGCCGACACCGGCGACTCAGGTGGCGGAGGAAGGAAGACGCAAGGCGGCGGGGCGGGGCACGGCGGCCTGCGGGGAGGGAGAGCAGCGGCGCGGCGAGGTGGAGGCGGCGGGCGAGCACGGGCGCGGGAGACCGGGCGGCGGCGGCAGCTCCGTGCCGCGAGGGCCAAGAGCGGGCCGAGCGGGCCGGCGGCGCGGGGAACGGGGAGGAGCCACGTGGCGGCGGACGGTTGGCTGAGGGGGCGGCGGACGCGTCCGGCCGACGGCGGACGTGTCCGGCGGTGCGGAGGAGCGGGGCTAGGGTTTCGGGATCTGGAATTTCGGAGGGGGGGGCTATTTATAGATTCTAGGAGCTAGGAGAGTCCAAATGGAGTGCAGTTTTCGGCCACGCGATCATGATCGAACGACCGAGAGGATGGAGGGGGTTTGGATGGGTTTTGGTCCACTTTGGAGGGGTGTTGGGCTGCAACACACACGAGGCCTTTATGGTTCCTCGGTTAACCGTTGGAGTATCAAACGAACTCCAAATGGCACGAAACTTGACAGGCGGTCTACCGGTGGTGAACCAAGGCCGCTTGGCAAGTCTCAGTCCAATCCGAGAACATTTAACACCCGCACACGAAAAGAAGCAAAAGGGGACACCGGAGGACGTAGGAGTGCCGGAATGCAAAACGGACAACGGGGAAAATGTTCGGATGCATGAGATGAACACGTATGCAATGAGATGCACATGATGACATGATATGAGATGCATGACATGGAATAAAATGCAAAACAAAGACAAACCCCAACCAGGAGGGAATATCATAACTTAGTGCCGAAAATGGCAAGAGTTGGAATACAAATATGGCAAGTTACATACGGGGTGTTACAATAGGTATATATAGGAGGAAGAAGTAGGTCGGTGGAGCAACGAGGGGCCCATGAGGGTGGAGGGCGCGCCCAGGTGGAGCAATGTCCACTCCAAGTCCTATGGATCACGTTTGTTCAGAAAATCACGTTCCCGAAGGTTTTATTCCGTTTGGACTCATATTCCTTTTCTGCGAAACACTGAAATAGGCAAAAAATAGCAATTTGGGCTGGGCCTCCGGTTAATAGGTTAGTCCCAAAAATAATATAAAAGTGTATAATAAAGCCCATTAAGATCGAAAACAGATAATATAATAGCATTGAACAATAAAAAATTATAGATACGTTGGAGACGTATCAAGCATCCCCATGCTTAATTCCTGCTCATCCTCGAGTAGGTAAATGATAAAAACAGAATTTTTGATGTGGAATGCTACTTAGCATATTCTTCAATGTATTTCTCTTTATTGTGGCATGAATGTTCAGATCCGAAAGATTCAAGATAAAAATTTAATATTGACATAAAAATAACAATACTTCAAGCATACTAACAAAGCAATCATGTCTTCTCAAAATAACATGGCCAAAGAAAGTTATCCCTACAAAATAAATTGTCTGGTTATGCTCTATCTTCATCACACAGAGTATTTAAATCATGCACAACCCGGATGACAAGCCAAGCAATTGTTTCATACTTTTGATGTTCTCAAACTTTTTCGATCTTCACGCAATATATGAGCGTGAGCCATGGTGTGACGCCCCAAGACCGTTGCGCCAGGTGTCTTCCAGTGATTCGTTGTTGTTGCCATGTCATTCGCTTGCGTGTTGCATCTTGCCATGTCATCATGTGCATTGCATCATCATGTTTTCAAAACTTGCATCCATCCCGGTCTCCTTGTTTCCGTCTGTTGTCTGTTCCGAGCCCAGACACACTTGCACGCGCCCGCGACATTTCTGAAATAGTATTTTATAAGTGGTCGGAATATGTTCTCAGAATGGGATGAAAGTTGTCGTGCGGTCTTATTATAGTGTAGGTAGGCCGCCTGCCAAGTTTCATCGCATTTGGAGTCCGTTTGACGCCCCAACGGATAACTATAGCGGCGGTATAGCCGGTCTAACGTCGGACATTTTTGGTCTCCGAAAACAATCGCCGGGTCTTCTCTTTTCTCAGCCCGAGGCCTTCTGCACAGCCCACTACCTACTGCCAGTTCCAACCTAACCTCTCTCGTCAGCCCGCGGCCCTCCTCGCGCGCGCGTCCGAAAGTTGTCCCGAACCCGACCCGGACAGTTGTCACCGTTGTGTCCAGATCATCCCCAAACATCTATAAAACGTCTCCGTTTTGTTAATTGGACTTACCAACATATTTTTCACGGCCGCTCGATTTTATTGGAGTGACGGATTGGCCCCTAAACTCTCCCTCTTTCCTTATATATATATACACTCCCTAATCTAAATCTAGACCAAACCCTAGAAACTAGGGATCTGTCCCATCCATTCCGCATCCACCTGCCCAAATTCCCTCGCAGTGCCGTCACCCCCCACCTAACTCTACTCGGTTTTCTGTGCCCGGCCAATCAAGAGCGCCTGCCTCGATCTGGATCGAGAGGAGCGCCGATCCATCCCAGCCTCTCCTCGCAGAGACCTCCCGCGAGCCTGCATGCTTACCCCGTCGTTGTTCCTCCTCTGCTCTCTTCCTTCCCCTCTCTCTTTCTTCTCTGTCTCAACTCTCTCTCTCTGTCTCTCTTTGCCAGGGACAGGACTCGATGACCTCCGCCATCCAGGGCCTCGCCATGGCCATCGTCTCCTTCCTCGCCTTGCCGGAGATGCCCCGTCTTCGCCATGTTGCGATGCCGCCGTGCCTCTGCTTTCACGCATCGTTCCAGGAAGGAAGCCCTCGCGCCCGCTCCTTCCCGTCTACTCGAGTGCCACCACCTCGCGACCCTGCACCCCTCGTCGCCGGCCTCTGTTTCCCCTGCACCCTCTGATTCGAGCAAGAGAACGCGATGCGCCCCGACCCCTGCCTCGCCGGAGTGGTCCTCGCCGCCGCCCTTCTCCCTCCGCCTTGCCCGCTCGCCGGAGCTCGGGCGCTGCTCTACGTCGTGCCCACTGGCCCCTGTCGTGCGCTGCTTTGCTTCGGCCTTTCGTCCCCGTTGACTCGTTCGAGCACCGCGTGGGCAGCCTCCTGGGCCGCAAGCCTCCCCGTGGCCCAGATCTGTTAGGCCAGCTACGTGCCTGCCTCCTTCTCTGAACCGGGCCGAGGCCCATGGGTGAGCCGCCCCCTCTCCTTTTGCACTGTTGGCCCATGTGCAGTTTCGGCCCGATATATATTTTTCCTGCAATGAGCGAATTTTGCTATTTACAGAAAAACTGCACATTTTCAGATTACCCCTTGTTGTTCATGCATTTAATAACTAATTAACTGTGCATCGGTTTAAAACAAACTTTATATGAAATATGCTTATTTTTTCATCTAGTTTCATAATATGTCTTTTTCATCTATGTTTAAAATGTTTAAAATGTGGTTTGATTAAATTTGCCCCTATGCCATGTTAAAATGATTTAATTCATAACTAAATAACCGTAGCTCGGATTTAAATAATCTTCATATGTAAATGGGGTAGAAAAATGCCTAGTTTATCATGGTGGCATCTCTTTGCATGTTTAACAACTCTAAAATTGTGTTTAGGGCAGAACAGTACCAAACCTAATACATGCATATGAGGATTTTCCGGAATTGTTGTTCGTTGCTTCCGGCCTCATTTAAACTTGACTAGTTAGGCAGTTTTACTTAGCTTCACCTCTTGCCATGTTAATCAACATTTAATATTGTTGGGTACATAAACAAGATCGAACTAAATAAGTCACGTGGTGTTTCGTCAATATGCAACAGAGTTGCATATTGAGCTCCACTTAATTTGTAGGGTTGTTTGTGCATTTTGCCATGCCATACCTCATTAAACCGGACATGCATCATAATTCCTCGTGCATCATGCCATGTTTAGGTGATGGTTGTTTACTATGTTGTTTGCTCCTTTCCGGTGTTGCTTCTTCGGGTTGGTTCCGATAACGTTGCGTTTGTGAGGATTCGTTTGACTACGTCCATTTGTCTTCTTCATGGACTCGTTCTTCTTCCTTGCGGGATTTCAGGCAAGATGACCATACCCTCGAAATCACTTCTATCTTTGCTTGCTAGTTGCTCGCTCTTTTGCTATGCCTATGCTGCGATACCTACCACTTGCTTATCATGCCTCCCATTTTGTTAAGCCAAGCCTCTAATCCACCTTGTCCTAGCAAACCGTTGTTTGGCTATGTTACCGCTTTGCTCAGCCCCTCTTATAGTGTTGTTAGTTGCAGGTGAAGATTGGAGTTTGTTCCTTGTTGGAACATGGATATTTTGTTGGGATATCACAATATCTCTTATTTATATTAATGCATCTATATACTTGGTAAAGGGTGGAAGGCTCGGCCTTATGCCTGGTGTTTTGTTCCACTCTTACCGCCCTAGTTTCCATCATATCGGTGTTATGTTCCCGGATTTTGCATTCCTTACATGGTTGGGTTATAATGGGAACCCCTTGACAGTTCACTTTGAATAAAACTCCTCCAGCAAGGCCCAACCTTGGTTTTACCATTCGCCACCTAGCCTTTTTCCCTTGGGAGTCGCGCATCCCGAGGGTCATCTTATTTTAACCCCCCCGGGCCAGTGCTTGTCTAAGTGTTGGTCCAAACTAGAGCCCCTTGCAGCGCCACCTCGGGGAAACTCGAGGGTTGGTTTTAGTTGTACATATTGCTTATCCGGTGTGCCTTGAGAACGAGATATGTGCAGCTCCTATCGGGATGTCGGCGCATCGGGCGGTCTTGCTGGACTTGTTTTACCATTCTCGAGGATGTCTTGTAACCGGGATGCCGAGTCTGATCGGATTGTCTTGGGAGAAGGAATATCCTTCGTTGACCGTGAGAGCTTGTGATGGGCTAAGTTGGGACACCCCTGCAGGGTTTTGAACTTTCGAAAGTCGTGCCCGCGGTTATGGGCAGATGGGAATTTGTTAATGTCCGGTTGTAGAAAACCTGAAAATTAACTTAATTAAAATGCATCAACCGCGTGTGTCGCCATGATGGTCTCTTCTCGGCGGAGTCTGGGAAGTGAACACGGTGTTGGAGTAATGCTTGACGTAGGTTGTTCTAGGATCACTTCTTGATCATAGTTCATGGATCGTGCTTTTGCCTTCTCTTCTCGCTCTCTTTTGCGTATGTTAGCCACCGAATATGCTAGTCGCTTGCTGCAGCTCCACCTCATACCTTTTCCCTACCCATAAGCTTAAATAGTCTTGATCGCGAGGGTGTGAGATTGTTGAGTCCCCGTGACTCACAGATACTTCCAAAACCAGTTTGCAGGTGCCGATGATACCGTACTGGTGACGCAACCGAGCTCAAGGAGGAGCTCGATGAAGATCTCGTTCATTGTGTTGTTTCGTTTCAGTTGATCAGTAGTGGAGCCCAGTTGGGACGATCGGGGATCTGTGTAGCATTTGGGGTAGTCTTCTTTCATTTTGGTTCCGTAGACGGACCTTGATTGTATCTGGATGATGTAATGCTTTATTCACGTATTGTGTGAAGTGGCGATTGTAAGCCAACTATGTATCTCTTTCCCTTATGTATTACATGGGTTGTGTGAAGATTACCTCACTTGCGACATTGCTTTCAATGCGGTTATGCCTCTAAGTCGTGCTTCGACACGTGGGAGATATAGCCGCATCGAGGGCGTTACACATGGACATAGCACTATAGGTGGAATAGAATGGTGGTTGTTGAGAAGACAAAAAGAAGAAGATAGTCTCACATCAACTAGGCATATCAACAGGCTATGGCGATGCCCATCAACGGATATCAATGTGAGTGAGTACGGATTACCATGCAACAGATGCACTAGAGCTATAAGTGTATGAAAGCTCGACAAAAGAAATTAAGTGGGTGTGTGACAGTGTCCTAGACTAGGGGGTACTCACCACGTCATGTCCCAATCTGTTAGATTGGGCCGAGGACCCCCATGGCCGTATACTCATGGGCCAGTTCGGACAACTGCCGCATAAAAGGAAGATTCCACAAGACTTGACGATCAAGACAAGGACTCCTCCCCACCGGCGTATTAGGCTAGGACTCTTGTTATCCTAGGCCTCTGGTGCATTATATAAACCGAGGCCAGGCTAGTCAATAGAAGATATATACAACAATCATACCATAGGATAGCTTCTAGGATTTAGCATCTACGATCCCGTGGTAGATCCACTCTTGTAATACTCATATCATCAAGATCAATTAAGCAGGAAGCAGGGTATTACCTCCATCGAGAGGGCTCGAACCTGGGTAAACATCGTGTCCCCCGCCTTCTGTTACCATCGATCCTAGATGCATAGTTCAGGACCCCCTACCCGAGATTTGTCGGTTTTGACACCGACATTGGTGCTTTCATTGAGAGTTCCGCTGTGTGATCGGCAAAAGGATTAATGGCTCGCCCGCAGGTCAACTGCGATGTCGGCTTCTTCGTCGCCGGCTCGGCCGGTCACCTTGGCTGGACCGAGAACTGTGCCCTACCTCCGATCGTCATGTTCGGATGAGGACCTTCATCAACATCAACTCCAATCTCTATCAAGATCATGGAGGAATCATCCAGGGAGCCCGGGGGCTCAACGTCAACATTGTCTTCGGGCGACCGTGCTGTTTTTCTGGACAGCGAACTCGTATCCGCCACCACCGCCTCCTCAAGTGTCGTTTTAACGATTGCTTCGATGGAATTGTGCAGAATTGGGTCTACAACAACCCTGGAAAAATTCGTCGAGTTCCGATGGGGGAATCTCTGGCAATCTGGGATATACTAGAGTCCTGTCAAATCTGGACGAGTTTAGGTCGTGGTGTCCATCTTCTAGCTCAGATGTCCTTTGGAAGATCCAACCGTTGATCGGCTGTGGAATTCCTATATCTACCACCCCTCAAAATTTCAGCTCGATCCGTCTGTCCAAACTTCAGGAACCTTCCGATTGCATCACTTTTCGGATCTATTTTCTGCGCGAAAATGAATCCGACCCGAGTTCGTCTTTTTTATGAACAGGATTTCGGACATCATTTTTGAAGGAAGTTTTGTATGGGGTATTGTGTTTTGTTCCCGAACACATACCACTAACTTTAAAATCTTTTGAACGTGATCTTCACCATCATGCTGGTGTCAAACCAGTCCGGCAATATTGCTCCACGGCTGCCGACCTATGCTAGACACGTCGTCAATTTGTTGAGCCGAGCTCAACTTATTCGGATCATCATCTCGGTGAGCCGAACAGGAGTTCAGCATCGCGTAGGATAAATCATCGCCAACATCGCCGCCCCACGGATTACACGGAGCGAGCACACCGGCATCGCCGCACGGTCACTTCATCAAGCCGGCATTGACCACGTCACGACCGGCATCGGCAGGGCCACACTGTTGCTTCTTCAAGCCGATGTCCATCACGCCGACCTACTTCGACTCATCAGCTGACATCAAGGCTTCGACATCTTGGCTGGATCGGGGGCTTCGCCATCTCTTCATCAACCTACTCCGGAGACTTCAGCGTCACTAGCAGACCAGCTTCCGCAAGCCAACCTTCACCAGCATCGCCATGCCGTCGCTTCATTGCCCATCAGGCAATAAGTGTGCGGATCGAGTCCCAATTTTGGGAGTCGCTGTCAGGACCCCGATTCCAAGTCAAATCGATCTAGCCGGTAACACCTCATATCACATTGCGGCCTCACGCACGGTATCCCACGGGTGTCGCCTTACTATGGCCCGGGACCGTTTGCGCCTTTTGGCTCACGTATATGATAGTGTCGCTAGCATCCATATGACAGAGAACCTGGGCCGACATGGCTAGTCGTGAAGCCAAAGCGGCACAGACCTATGGAGACAGGCATACATGAATCACATCGAGCATGTCGGTCATCAGCGAGTGAATCCGGGTTGTAGCACTGGGCTAACAGGACTCCGGGGAACCCGGGCTATAGCAGGCTAGGCAGGACTCCGGATGTCACCGCGTGACATTTCCCCGAAGGGACAGACATAGGAATGAAGTGAAACACATGCCGGCCAGTCAAGTGTCCTGAGCAGTAGTGCTGGGCTAGCAGGACTCCGGTGAACCGGGCTGTAGCGGACTACTATAGCTCGAGGAACACTAGACTACATTTCCCCATAAGAAAGGCTGCCAAGGACAAACAACTAGATTGTCGGATCCCACTCATACCAAGCACTTAAATCATACACACAATATGCCCGATATGAGTACATACAACATGGCATCACAACAAAACTCTACAACTCAAGTACTTTATTTAAAGGCTCCATAGAGCCATACATAACAAGTTCATACAGGTAGGGGTCACATGACCCGACACTCAAGTCATACAACCATACAAGCACAAGCGGAAGCAACTAGTCTGAGTACAGACACTAGAAAGAAAGAAGGCTTCTCGAAGCCTGTCTATCTACATAGGGCCCTCCATGGCCAAGATCACCACCTGGGTGGCTAGTCACTCGTCGACATCAAGGTCTATGTAGAACCCATAGGAGGGGGTGGTGTTGTCGTCTGAAAACAGTAATTAAGCAAACATGAGTACAAAGGTACTCAGCAAGTCTTACATCAGATCCTATTATACATGCTCATTCTCAAGAAGGTGGTGGGGTTATTACAGCAAGCCAGCTTTGACTCTTGGCTAAGCTATCCTACGGAACTCCACTAGTAAAATAGTTTTCGCACACGAGTCCACTACTCACCAACACAACACTCCACCGGGGATCCTCCCTCGTTATCCTACGAGAGGGCCATCCTCGATACTCACACTTATCTTGAGTCTATTAGTAGTATCCGTTAACTTGTCTATGAAATGTATAGGCAACCAAGTAGTCCTTTACTGCGGACACGGCTATTCGAATAGTTTATACCCTGCAGGGGTGTACTTCTTCATACACGCTTTCACCACTTACCGCCATTTACACGACATGTACTCGGCAACCTTCAAGCGGAAGCCCAACGAGCGTGTCGGCCACGGCCTACCCAAACACTCAAGTCTCTAGTCCAGGTGCATCGCCTATCCAGGTTCCATCCGCAGGGAGTCCGGCTGAGGTTTCCACATACGGCCCCGAACGATGTGAACAGGGTTCCCGAGACACCAAACAGGTGACTCGGTACACCGTGCCACGGTGTATCTACCGCAACATAGCCCACCCCTAGGGTCAGCGCTATGCACGGCCGCCAACACATAACCTACAAACACCAGAAACTATTTGCAACTCCTGGACATAGTACTAGGGTGATTAAGAAGCCGAGAGGGTCCATTGGTTTCGGGCCCAATGTATGGTAGTAACTGCATCTTAAATCACACATACAGATCTCAGTTCTTATGGACGGCCTCAATGAAACAACCCACCATGTACTCCTACATGGCCTCTCATCGATACCTTTACCAAAACATGTTCAACACATCCCTCACATTATCGACATAATCATTTCACTCTAGCCCATCACCCAAATGAACCAGACCTGACACAACTCTAAGCATATCAGGCATAGCAAGGTAGGAATCACATACATAGCTCAATCAACTCCTACACATGCTAGTGGGTTTCATCTAGTTACTGTGGCAATGACAGGTCATGTAGAGGATAAGGGTTCAACTACCATAGCACACAGCAGTTTGAATCGCGTTGTCTTAATGCAGTAAACAAGAGCAGAAGCGAGAACATGGGTTTGTATCGGAATGATCAATGGGTTGCTTGCCTGTTGTAGTGGTAGTAGGGTACTGCCCTTCAGACGGATACTCGGGGTTATCCTCGGAGGCAGAACCTACCACGAAAAGCACACCGGACATAATCAACACATGACAATATGCAACAATATGATGCATGCTATGACATGGCAAGATGAAAGTGTCTTGGCCTAATGCAAGCTAAAACAAAAGGGGATGAACTCATTTGAATCAAAGATTCAAATGTTAGCTCATTAAACATAGCCTTATTAGTGTATTATCTTGTTCTGCTTCAACAGCAAGGTTAACTTGTTTTGTCATGCATGAAACCATTACAGATGGATAGATTGAATTTTTCTGATGATTTTTCATATATAAATCTTTGCATTTGGAGTTATGGTTGATTTTCTATGAGTTTTAGAAGTTTTGGCTATTTTCTGGAATTTCCTATTAAAGAATAAATCCAGTAATTGAATTAATGCGTCAGCATGACATAGGTGTGACATCAGCGGGTCAACTGGGACGGCCAGGTCAAACCTGACTGGTGGGCCCTGTCTGTCAGTGACTCAGCTAATTAACAGAATTAAATTAACAGTAATTAGCTGTCAGTGGGGCCTGGGCCCACATGTGAGTGACTAAACTAATTAAAATTAGATAAAACTAATCCTAAACTAATTAGCAGACCGGCCCCACCTGTCATAGACTCAGGGGGGTCAACCTGGGCCCACACAGGGTCAAACAGGGTTTCGCCGGCGTCTAGCCGCCGGCGAGGCCAGACGCGGCGGAGCAGCGCGGGATTTGCACTCCGGCGACCAAAAGGACGGCGGAGACTATCTACGTGATGCGGGGAGGAAGCAATGTCGAGTGGTGGCAGTGGGTGGAGCTGGGGTGGCCCGAAACATCACCGGCGATGAGTTTGGCGGCGACCGGAGCTCGGGTGAGGTCGAGCTAGTCGCTAGGGGGCACGGGGAGGCGCATGGATTGGTGCGTTGAGCTCCTGGAGGTGCAGTAGGACTAGTGGACAGGGTGGCGCGGCCATTGGGTGGCCGGAGCCTCGTCGGCGACGAGCTGCGCGGCGGTGCGTGCGGGTGAGCTACGTGCGGTCACTATGGGGCTCGAGAGAGAGAACGGAGAGGGTGGGGAGGTGGCTGAGCTCACGGGGGTCGCATCGAGGCAGTTAGAGAGGTCGGGGATGAGCTGATGCGGCGGGGACGGCGAAGGGGATCTCCGGTGGCCCTAGTTGGGGACGAGCTCGGTGCAGCGCCTCCGGGGCGAGCGAGCGCTCGGGGCTCGGCCTACTTGATGTAGTCGACAATGGCGGAGCTTCCTGGCATGACGGGGCAACGAATGGACGGCGGTGGCTGCAGTTGAGCTTGTCGGCGGCGACGGCTGCGCTCGGCAGGGAGATGGGGAGAGAGCTAGAGAGGGGGAGAGGCCACGGGGAGAGTGGGAAGAAAGAGAGGGAGACGTGGGGGTCGGCGTGGCACTCGTAGACGCCTCCAGCGCGTCGGCGGAAGCAGGAGGTGGCCGGCATGTGGCCGCGGGCGCCGGCCACGCGCTCCTCGTCCTCCTGGCGGGAGGAGGAGGACGAGTGGCAAGTGCCAGTGGACTGGGCCGAACCGGTGGGCTCGGTGGGCTGCACCAGGTAAGTTACTTCTCTCTCTCCTTTTCTGTTTTTCTTATTTATTCTATTATTTCTGTAGCTTCAGGGTTTACTAAAAATGCCAGGGCATTTCCATAAATCATAAAATTAATCATGGCTACTGCTTAGAATATATCCAACAGCAAACATTTTAGTTTATGATTATTTGAGCATTTAAAATATTTTATAGCATTTAAATGCCCAAATGCAAATACCATAAGGATTAATCCAATGACCTTAGATGTCCTAGAAGAATGTGCACCATTTTTGTCAGGGGTTTTAACCCAAAACAAAAAAGGTGGGCTTTTTAGAAGGGCATTTCAGTTCATTGAAAAGTTTTTTTAGTAAACCCTAGTTATTCCAGGGGGGTGCTGGGGGTTCTGACATCCCCTTTTCTGATTCGAGCAAGAGAACGTGATGCGCCCCGACCCCTGCCTCGCCGGAGTGGTCCTCGCCGCCGCCCTTCTCCCTCCGCCTTGCCCGCTCACCGGAGCTCAGGCACTGCTCTGCATCGTGCCCGCTGGCCCCTGTCGTGCGCTGCTCTGCTTCGGCCTTTCATCCCCGTTGACTCGTTTGAGCACCACGTGGGCAGACTCCTGGGCCGCAAGCCTCCCTGTGGCCCAGATCTGTTAGGCCAGATGTGTGCCTGCCTCCTTCTCTGAACCAGGTCGTGGCCCATGGGTGAGCCGCCCCCTCTCCTTTTCCACTGTTGGCCCATGTGCAGTTTCGGCCCGATATATATTTTTCCTGCTATGAGCGAATTTTGCTATTTACAGAAAAACTGCACATTTTCATATTACCCCTTGTTGTTCATGCATTTAATAACTAATTAACCGTGCATCGGTTTAAAACAAATTTTATATGAAATATGCTTAGTTTTTCATCTAGTTTCATAATATGTCTTTTTCATCTATGTTTAAAATGTTTAAAATGCGGTTTGATTAAATTTGCCCCTATGCCATGTTAAAATGATTTAATTCATAACTAAATAACCGTAGCTTGGATTTAAATAATATTTATATGTAAATGGGGTAGAAAAATGCCTAGTTTATCATGGTGGCATCTCTTTGCATGTTTAACAACTCTAAAATTGTGTTTAGGGCAGAACAGTACCAAACCTAATATATGCATATGAGGATTTTCCAGAATTGTTGTTCGTTGCTTCTGGCCTCATTTAAACTTGACTAGATAGGTAGTTTTACTTAGCTTCACCTCTTGCCATGTTAATCAACATTTAATCTTGTTGGGTACATAAACGAGATCGAACTATATAAGTCACGTGGTGTTTCGTCAATATGCAACGGAGTTGCATATTGAGCTCCACTTAATTTGTAGGGTTGTTTGTGCATTTTGCCATGCCATGCCTCATTAAACCGGACATGCATCATAATTGTTTGTGCATCATGCCATGTTTATGTGATGGTTGTTTACTATGTTGTTTGCTCCTTTCCGGTGTTGCTTCTTCGGGTTGGTTCTGATAACATTGCGTTTGTGAGGATTCGTTCGACTACGTCCGTTTGTCTTCTTCATGGACTCGTTCTTCTTCCTTGCGGGATTTCAGGCAAGATGACCATACCCTCGAAATCACTTCTATCTTTGCTTGCTAGTTGCTCGCTCTTTTGCTATGCCTATGTTGCGATACCTACCACTTGCTTATCATGCCTCCCATTTTGTTAAGCCAAGCCTCTAACCCACCTTGTCCTAGCAAACCGTTGTTTGGCTATGTTACCACTTTGCTCAGCCCCTCTTATAGCTTTGTTAGTTGTAGGTGAAGATTGGAGTTTGTTCCTTGTTGGAACATGGATATTTTGTTGGGATATCACAATATCTCTTATTTATATTAATGCATCTATATACTTGGTAAAGGGTGGAAGGCTCGGCCTTATGCCTGGTGTTTTGTTCCACTCTTTCCGCCCTAGTTTCCGTCATATCGGTGTTATGTTCCCAGATTTTGCGTTCCTTACACAGTAGGGTTATAATGGGAACCCCTTGACAGTTCACTTTGAATAAAACTCCTCCAGCAAGGCCCAACCTTGGTTTTACCATTTGCCACCTAGCCTTTTTCCCTTGGGAGTCGCACATCCCGAGGGTCATCTTATTTTAACCCCCCCTCCCTCGAGCCAGTGCTAGTCTAAGTGTTGGTCCAAACTAGAGCCCCTTGCAGCGCCACCTCGGGGAAACTCGAGGGTTGGTTTTAGTTGTACGGATTGCTTATCCGGTGTGCCCTGAGAGCGAGATATGTGCAGCTCCTATCGGGATGTCAGCGCATCGGGTGGTCTTGCTGGACTTGTTTTACCATTGTTGAGGATGTCTTGTAACCGGTATGCCGAGTCTGATCGGATTGTCTTGGGAGAAGGAATATCCTTCGTTGACCGTGAGAGCTTGTGATGGGCTAAGTTGGGACACCCCTACAGGGTTTTGAACTTTTGAAAGCTGTGCCCACGGTTATGGGCAGATGGGAATTTGTTAATGTTCGGTTGTAGAAAACCTGAAACTTAACTTAATTAAAATGCATCAACCGCGTGTGTCGCTATGATGGTCTCTTCTCGGCAGAGTCCGGGAAGTGAACACGGTGTTGGAGTAATGCTTGACGTAGGTTGTTCTATGATCACTTGTTGATCATAGTTCATCGATCGTGCTTTTGCCTTCTCTTCTCGCTCTCTTTTGCGTATGTTTGCCACCAAAATGCTAGTCGCTTGCTGCAACTCCACCTCATACCTTTTCCCTACCCATAAGCTTAAATAGTCTTGATCGCGAGGGTGTGAGTTTGTTGAGTCCCCGTGACTCATAGATACTCCCAAAACCAGTTTGCAGGTGTCGATGATACCGTACAGGTGACACAACCGAGCTCAAGGAGGAGCTCGATGGAGATCTCGTTCATTGTGTTGTTTCATTTCAGTTGATCAGTAGTGGAGCCCAGTTGGGACGATCGGGGATCTGTGTAGCATTTGGGGTAGTCTTCTTTCATTTTGGTTCCGTAGTTGGACCTTGATTGTATCTGGATGATGTAATGCTTTATTCACGTATTGTGTGAAGTGGCGATTGTAAGCCAACTATGTATCTCTTTCCCTTATGTATTACATGGGTTGTGTGAAGATTACCTCACTTGCGACATTGCTTTCAATGCGGTTATGCCTCTAAGTCGTGCTTCGACACGTGGGAGATATAGCCGCATCGAGGGTGTTACACATGGACATAGCACTATAGGTGGAATAGAATGGTGGTTGTGGAGAAGACAAAAAGGAGAAGATAGTCTCACATCAACTAGGCGTATCAACAGGCTATGGAGATGCCCATCAACAGATATCAATGTGAGTGAGTATGGATTGCCATGCAATGGATGCACTAGAGCTATAAGTGTATGAAAGTTCGACAAAAGAAATTAAGTGGGTGTGTGATGGTGTCCTAGACTAGAGGGTACTCACCATGTCATGTCCCGATCTGTTAGATTGGGCCGAGGACCCCCATGGTCGTATACTCATGGGCCAGTTCGGACAACTGCCGCATAAAAGGAAGATTCCACAAGACTTGATGATCAAGACAAGGACTCCTCCCCACCGGCGTATTCGGTTAGGACTCTTGTTATCCTAGGCCTCTGGTGCATTATATAAACCGAGGCCAGGCTAGTCGATAGAAGATATATGCAACAATCATACCATAGGATAGCTTCTAGGATTTAGCCTCTACGATCCCGTGGTAGATCAACTCTTGTAATACTCATATCATCAAGATCAATTAAGCAGGAAGCAGGGTATTACCTCCATTGAGAGGGCCCGAACCTGGGTAAACATCGTGTCCCCCGCCTTTTGTTACCATCGATCCTAGATGCACAGTTCAGGACCCCCTACCAGAGATCCGTCAGTTTTGACACCGACATTGGTGCTTTCATTGAGAGTTCTGCTTGTGAACGGCAAAAGGATCAATGGCTCGCCCGCGGGTCAACTGCAACACCGGCTTCTTCATCGTCGGCTCACCGGTCACCTTGGCTGGACCGAGAACTGTGCCCTACCTCCGATTGTCATGTTCGGATGAGGACCTTCATCAACATCAACTCCAATCTCTATCAAGATCATGGAGGAATCATCCAGGGAGCCTGGGGGCTCAACGTCAACATTGCCTTCGGGCGACCGTGCTGTTTTTCTGGACAGCGAACTCGTATCCGCCGCCACCACCTCCTCAAGTGTCGTTTTAACGATTGCTTCGATGGAATTGTGCGGAATTGGGTCTACAACAACCCTGGAAAAATTCATCGAGTTCCGGTGGAGGAATCTCTGGCAATCCGCGATATACTGGAGGCTTGTCAAATCTGGACGAGAATCTGGACGAGTTTAGGTCGTGGTGTCCAGCTTCTAGCTCAGACGTCCTTTAGAAGATCCAACCGTTGATCGGCTGCGGAATTCCTATATCTACCACCCCTCAAAATTTCAGCTCGATCTGTCTGTCCAAACTTCAGGAACCTTCCGATTAGTGCATCACTTTTCGGATCTGTTTTCTGCGCGAAAACGAATCCGACCCGAGTTCGTCTTTTTTATGAACGGGATTTCGGACATCATTTTTGAAGGAAGTTTTGTACGGGGTATTGTGTTTTGTTCTCGAACACATCCCACTAACTTTAAAATATTTTGAACATGATCTTCACCATCATGCTGGTGTGAAACCAGTCCGGCAATATTGCTCCACGGCTGCCGACCTGTGCTAGACACGTCGTCAATTTGTTGAGCCGAGCTCAACTTATTCGGATCATCATCTCGGCGAGCCGAACAGGAGTTCAGCATCGCGTAGGATAAATCATCACCAACATCGCCGGCCCACGGATTACATGGAGCGGGCACACCGGCATCGCCGCACGGTCACTTCATCAAGCCGGCATTGACCACGTCACGACCAGCATCGGCAGGGCCGCACTATTGCTTCTTCAAGTCGATGTCCATCACGCCGACCTACTTCGACTCATCAGCTGACATCGAGGCTTCGACATCTCGGCTGGACCGGGGGCTTCGCCATCTCTTCATCAACCTACTCCGGAGACTTCAGCGCCACTAGCAGACCAGCTTCCGCAAGCCAACCTTCACCAGCATCGCCATGCCGTCGCTTCATCGCCCATCAGGCAATGGGTGTGCGGATCGAGTCCCAATTTTGGGAGTCGCTGTCAGGACCCCGATTCCAAGTCACATCGATCTAGCCGGTAACACCTCATATCACATTGCGGCCTCACGCACGGTATCCCACGGGTGTCGCCTTACTATGGCCCGGGACTGTTTGCGCCTTTTGGCTCACGTATATGATAGTGTCGCTAGCATCCATATGACAGAGAACCCGGGCCGACATGGCTAGTTGTGAACCCAAAGCGGCACAGACCTATGGAGACAGGCATACATGAATCACATCGAGAATGTCGGTCATCAGCGAGTGAATCCGGGCTGTAGCACTGGGCTAACAGGACTCCAGGGAACCCGGGCTGTAGCAGGCTAGGCAGGACTCCGGATGTCACCGCGTGACATTTCTTCGAAGGGACAGACATAGGAACGAAGTGAAACACATGCCGGCCAGTCAAGTGTCTTGAGCAGTAGTGCTGGGCTAGCAGGACTCCGGTGAACCGGGCTGTAGCGGACTACTATAGCTCGAGGAACACTAGACTACATTTCCCCATAAGAAAGGCTGCCAAGGACAAACAACTAGATTGTCGGATTCCACTCATACCAAGCACTACAATCATACACACAATATGCCCGATATGAGTACATACAACATGGCATCACAACAAAACTCTACAACTCAAGTACTTTATTTAAAGGCTCCATAGAGCCATACATAACAAGTTCATACAGGTAGGGGTCACATGACCCGACACTCAAGTCATACAACCATACAAGCACAAGCGGAAGCAACTAGTCTGAGTACAGACACTAGAAAGAAAGAAGGCTTCTCGAAGCATGTCTATCTACAAAGGGCCCTCCATGGCCAAGATCACCACCTGGGTGGCTAGTCAGTCGTCGACATCAAGGTCTATGTAGAACCCATCGGAGGGGGTGGTGTTGTCGTCTGAAAACAGTAGTTAAGCAAACATGAGTACAAAGGTACTCAGCAAGTCTTACATCAGATCCTATTATACATGCTCATTCTCAAGAAGGTGGTGGGGTTATTGCAGCAAGCCAGCTTTGACTCTTGGCTAAGCTATCCTACGGAACTCCACTAGTAAAATAGTTTTCGCACACGAGTCCACTACTCACCAACACAATACTCCACCGGGGATCCTCCCTCGTTATCCTACAAGAGGGCCATCCTCGATACTCACACTTATCTTGAGTCTTTTAGTAGTATCCATTAACTTGTCTATGAACTGTATAGGCAACCAAGTAGTCCTTTACCGTGGACGCGGCTATTCGAATAGTTTATACCCTGCAGGGGTGTACTTCTTCATACACGCTTTCACCACTTACCACCGTTTACACGACATGTAATCGGCAACATTCAAGCGGAAGCCCAACGAGGGTGTCAGCCACGGCCTACCCAAACACTCAAGTCTCTAGTCCAGGTGCATTGCCTATCCAGGTTCCATCCGCAGGGAGTCCGGCCGAGGTTTCCACATACGGCCCCGAACGATGTGAACAGGGTTCCTGAGACACCAAACGGGTGACTCGGTACACCGTGCCACGGTGTATCTACCGCAACATAGCCCACCCCTAGGGTCAGCGCTACGCACGGCCGCCAACACATAACCTACAAACACCAGAAACTATTTGCAACTCCTAGACAGAGCACTAGGGTGATTAAGAAGCCGAGAGGGTCCATTGGTTTCGAGCCCAATGTATGGTAGTAACTGCATCTTAAATCACACATACAGATCTCAGTTCTTATGGACGGCCTCAATGAAACAACCCACCATGTACTCCTACATGGCCTCTCATCGATACCTTTACCAAAACATGTTCAACACATCCCTCACATTACCAACATAATCATTTCACTCTAGCCCATCACCCAGATGAACCAGACCTGACACAACTCTAAGCATAGCAGGCATAGCAAGGTAGGAATCACATACATAGCTCAATCAACTCCTACACATGCTAGTGGGTTTCATCTAGTTACTATGGCAATGACAGGTCATGTAGAGGATAAGGGTTCAACTACCGTAGCACATAGCAGTTTGAATCGCGTTGTCTTAATGCAGTAAACAAGAGCAGAAGCGAGAACATGGGTTTGTATCGGAATGATCAATGGGTTGCTTGCCTGTTGTAGTGGTAGTAGGGTACTGCCCTTCAGACGGATACTCGGGGTTATCCTCGGAGGCAGAACCTACCACGAAAAGCACACCGGACATAATCAACACATGACAATATGCAACAATATGATGCATGCTATGACATGGCAAGATGAAAGTGTCTTGGCCTAATGCAAGCTAAAACAGAAGGGGATGAACTCATTTGAATCAAAGATTCAAATGTTAGCTCATTAAACATAGCCTTATTAGTGTATTATCTTGTGTTAGAAATATGCCCTAGAGGCAATAATAAATTAGTTATTATTATATTTCTTTGTTCATGATAATCGTTTATTATCCATGCTAGAATTGTATTGATAGGAAACTCAGATACATGTGTGGATACATAGACAACACCATGTCCCTAGTAAGCCTCTAGTTGACTAGCTCGTTGATCAATAGATGGTTACGGTTTCCTGACCATGGACATTGGATGTCATTGATAACGGGATCACATCATTAGGAGAATGATGTGATGGACAAGACCCAATCCTAAGCATAGCACAAGATCGTGTAGTTCGTATGCTAATGCTTTTCTAATGTCAAGTATCATTTCCTTAGACCATGAGATTGTGCAACTCCTGGATACCGTAGGAGTGCTTTGGGTGTGCCAAACGTCACAACGTAACTGGGTGGCTATAAAGGTACACTATAGGTATCTCCGAAAGTGTCTGTTGGGTTGGCACGAATCGAGACTGGGATTTGTCACTCCGTGTAAACTGAGAGGTATCTCTGGGCCCACTCGATAGGACATCATCATAATGTGCACAATGTGATCAAGGAGTTGATCACGGGATGATGTGTTACGGAACGAGTAAAGAGACTTGCCGGTAACGAGATTGAACAAGGTATCGGGATACCGACGATCGAATCTCGGGCAAGTATCGTACCGATAGACAAAGGGAATTGTATACGGGATTGATTAAGTCCTTGACATCTTGGTTCATCCAATGAGATCATCGTGGAACATGTGGGAGCCAACATGGGTATCCAGATCCTGCTGTTGGTTATTGACCGGAGCGTCATCTCGGTCATGTCTGCATGTCTCCCGAACCCGTAGGGTCTACACACTTAAGGTTCGGTGATGCTAGGGTTATAGAGATATTAGTATGCGGTAACCCGAAAGTTGTTCGGAGTCCCGGATGAGATCCTAGACGTCACGAGGAGTTCCGGAATGGTCCGGAGGTAAAGATTTATATATAGGAAGTGCTATTTCGGCCATCGGGACAAGTTTCAGGGTCACCGGTATTGTACCGGGACCACCGGAAGGGTCCCGTGGGTCCACCGGGTGGGGCCACCTGCCCCAGGGGCCACATGGGCTGTAGGGGGTGCGCCTTGGCCTATATGGGCCAAGGGCACCAGCCCCAAGAGGCCCATGCGCCAAGAATCAAGGGAAAGGAAGAGTCCTAAAGGGGGAAGGCACCTCTGAGGTGCCTTGGGGAGGCGGGACTCCTCCCTGGCCGCACCCTTCCTTGGAGGAAGGGCCAAGGCTGCGCCTCCCCCCTCTCCCTTGGACCTATATATAGTGGGGGGAAGGGAGGGCAACCATACCTAAGCCCTGGCGCCTCCCTCTCCCTCCCATGACACATCTTCCTCCTCCCGCAGCGCTTGGCGAAGCCCTGTTGGAATCCCGCTACTTCCACCACGCCGTCGTGCTGCTGGATCTCCATCAACCTCTCCTTCCCCCTTGCTGGATCAATAAGGAGGAGACGTTGCTGCTCCGTACGTGCGTTGAATGCGGAGGTGCCGTCCGTTCGGTGCTAGGATCATCGGTGATTTGGATCACGACGAGTACGACTCCATCAACCCCGTTCTCTTGAACGCTTCCGCGCGCGATCTACAAGGGTATGTAGATCCACTCCCCCCCCCCCTCGTTGCTAGATGACTCCATAGATTGATCTTGGTGACACGTAGGAATTTTTTTGAATTATTGCTACGTTCCCCATCAATGGCATCATGAGCTAGGTCTATGCGTAGTTTCTATGCACGAGTAGAACACAAAGTAGTTGTGGGCGTTGATTTTGTTCAATATGTTTGCCGTTACTAGTCTTATCTTGATTCGGCGGCATCGTGGGATGAAGCGGCCCGGACCGACCTTACACGTACTCTTACGTGAGACTGGTTCCACCGACTAACATGCACTAGTTGCATAAGGTGGCTAGCGGGTGTCTGTCTCTCCCACTTTAGTCGGATCGGATTCGATGAAAAGGGTCCTGATGAAGGGTAAATAGCAATTGGCATATCACGTTGTGGTTTTGCGTAGGTAAGAAACGTTCTTGCTAGAAACCCATAGCAGCCACGTAAAACATGCAAACAACAATTAGAGGACGTCTAACTTGTTTTTGCAGGGTATGCTATGTGATGTGATATGGCCAAAAGGATGTGATGAATGATATATGTGATGTATGAGATTGATCATGTTCTTGTAATAGGAATCACGACTTGCATGTCAATGAGTATGACAACCGGCAGGAGCCATAGGAGTTGTCTTAATTTATTTATGACCTGCGTGTCAACATAAACGTCATGTAATTACTTTACTTTATTGCTAACCATTAGCTGTAGTAGTAGAAGTAATAGATGGCGTGACAACTTCATGGAGACACGATGATGGAGATCATGATGATGGAGATCATGGTGTCATGCCGGTGACAAGATGATAATGGAGCCCCAAGATGGAGATCAAAGGAGCTATATGATATTGGCCATATCATGTCACTATTATTTGATTGCATGTGATGTTTATCATGCTTATACATCTTATTTGCTTAGAACGACGGTAGTAAATAAGATGATCCCTCATTAAAATTTCAAGAAAGTGTTCCCCCTAACTGTGCACCGTTGCGACAGTTCGTTGTTTCGAAGCACCACGTGATGATCGGGTGTGATAGATTCTACCATTCACATACAACGGGTGTAAGACAGATTTACACACGCGAAACACTTAGGTTGACTTGACGAGCCTAGCATGTGTACAGACATGGCCTCGGAACACAGAAGACCGACAGGTCGAGCATGAGTCGTATGGTAGATACGATCAGCATGAAGATGTTCACCGATGTTGACTAGTCCGTCTCACGTGATGATCGGACACGGCCTAGTTGACTCGGATCATGTAATCACTTAGATGACTAGAGGGATGTCTATCTGAGTGGGAGTTCATAAGATGAACTTAATTATCCTGAACATAGTCAAAGGTCTTCGCAAATTATGTCGTAGCTCGCGCTTCAGTTCTACTGTTTAGATATGTTCCTAGAGAAAAATTTAGTTGAAAGTTGATAGTAGAAATTATGCGGACTAGGTCCGCAAACTGAGGATTGTCCTCATTGCTTCATAGAAGGCTTATGTCCTTAATGCACTGCTCAGTGTGCTGAACCTCGAACATTGTCTATGGATGTTGCGAACATCTGAGATACACATTTTGATAACTACGTGATAGTTCAGTTAAACGGTTTAGAGTTGAGGCACCAAAGACGTTTTGAAACGTCGCAAAACATATGAGATGTTTCGAGGGCTGAAATTGGGATTTCAGGCTCGTGCCCACGTCAAGAGGTATAAGACCTCCGACGATTTTCTTAGCCTGCAAACTAAGGGAGAAAAGCTCAATTGTTGAACTTGTGCTCAGATTGTCTGAGTACAACAATCGCTTGAATCAAGTGGGAGTTGATCTTCCAGATGAAATAGTGACGGTTCTCCGAAGTCATTACCACCAAGCTGCTTGAGCTTCGTGATGAACTATAATATATCAGGGACATATATGATGATCCTTGAGATATTCGCGATGTTTGACACCACAAAAGTAGAGATCAAGAAGGAGCGTCAATTGTTGATGGTTGGTGAAACCACTAGTTTCAAGAAGGGCAAGGGCAAAAAGGGATACTTCATGAAACGGCAATTCAGCTGCTACTCTAGTGAAGAAACCCAAGGTTGAACCCAAACCCGAGACTAAGTGCTTCTGTAATAAGGGGAACAGCCACTGGAGCAGAATTACCCTAGATACTTGGTAGATGAGAAGGCTGGCAAGGTCGATAGAAGTATATTGGATATACATTGTGTTGATGTGTACTTTACTAGTACTCCTAGTAGCACCAGGGTATTAGATACCGGTTCGGTTGCTAAGTGTTAGTAACTCGAAATAAAAGCTATGGAATAAACGGAGACTAGCTAAAGGTGAGCTGACGATATGTGTTGGAAGTGTTTCCAATGTTGATATGATCAAGCATCACACGCTCCCTCTACCATCGAGATTGGTGTTTGCGTTGAGCATAGACATGATTGGATTATGTCTATCGCAATACAGTTATTCATTTAAGGAGAATAATGGTTACTCTGTTTATTTGAATAATACCTTCAATGGTCTTACACCTAAAATGAATGGTTCATTGAATTTTGATCGTAGTGATACACATGTTCATGCCAAAAGATATAAGGTAGTAATGATAGTACCACCTACTTGTGGCACTGCCACTTAAGTCATATCGGTATAAAACGCATGAAGAAGCTCCATGTTGATGGATCTTTTGGCTCACTCGTTTTTGAAAAGTTTGAGACATGTGAACCATGTCTATTGGTGTATATGCATGAAGAAACTCCATGCAAATGGACCGTTTGGACACACTTGATTTTGAATCACTTGAGACATGCAAATCATACCACATGGGCAAGATGACTGAAAGCCTCATTTTCAGTAAAATGGAACTAGAAAGCAACTTGTTGGAAGTAATACATTTTGATGTGTGCAGTCCAATGAGTGCTGAGGCATGTAGTGGATATCGTTATGTTCTTACTTCACAGATGATTTGAGTAGATGTTGAGTACATTTACTTGATGAATCACGAGTCTGAATTATTGAAAGGTTAAAGTAATTTCAGGGTGAAGTTGAAAGATCGTCGTGACAAGAGGATAAAATATCTATGATATGATCATAGAGATGAATATCTGAATTACGAGTTTGGCACAGAATTAAGACATTGTGGAAATTGTTTCACAACTAATACAGCCTGGAACACCATAGTGTGATGGTGTGTCCGAACATCATAACTGCACCCTATTGGATATGATGCATACCATGATGTCTCTTATCGAATTACCACGATAGTTTATGGGTTAGGCATTAAAGACAACCACATTCACTTTAAAAGGGCACCACGTAATTCCGGTGAGATGACACCGTATGAACTATGGTTTAGAGAAACCTAAGCTGTCATTTCTGAGAAGTTTGGGGCTGCGACGCTTATGTGGAAAAGTTTCAGGCTGGTAAGCTCGAACCCAAAGCGGATAAATGCATCTTCATAGGACACCCAAAACAGTTGGGTATACCTCCTGTCTCAGATTCGAAAGCAATAAGGGATTGTTTCTAGAATCGGGTCCTTTCTCGAGGAAAAGTTTCTCTCGAAAGAATTGAGTGGGAGGATGGTGGAGACTTGATGAGGTTGTTGAACCGTCTCTTCAACTAGTGTGTGGCAGGGCACAGGAGTTGTTCCTGTGGCACCTACACCAATTGAAGTGGAAGCTTATGATAGTGATCATGAAACTTCAGATCAAGTCACTACCAAACCTCATGGGATGACAAGGATGCGTACTACTTCAGAGTGGTACGTAATCCTGTCTTGGAAGTCATGTTGCTAGACAACAATAAACCTACGAACCATGGAGAAGCGATGGTGGGCCCGGATTCCGATAAATGGCTCGAGGCCATATAATCCGAGAGAGGATCCATGTATGAAAACAAAGTGTAGACTTTGGAAGAACTACTTGATGGTCGTAAGGCTGTTAGGTACATATGGATTTTAAAAGGAAGACGGACAATGATGGTAATTATCACCATTAAGAAAGCTCGACTTGTCGTTAAGATGTTTTGCGACAAGTTCAAGGAGTTGACTACGATGAGACTTTCTCACTCGTAGCGATGCTAAGTGTCTGTTAGGATTATATTAGCGATTACTGCATTATTTATGAAATCTTGCAGATAGGATGTCAAAACATTGTTTCCTCGATGATTTTCTTGAGGAAAGGTTGTATGTGATACAACCGGAAGGTTTTGTCAATCCTGAAAGATGCTAATAAGTATGCAAAGCTCCAACAATCCTTCTGAGGACTGGAGTCGGCATCTCGGAGTTGGAATGTATGCTTTGATGAGATGATCAAAGTTTTGGGTTTATACAAAGTTTATGAGAAACTTGTATTTCCAAAGAAGTGAGTGGGAGCACTATAGAATTTCTGATGAGTATATGTTGTTGACATATTGTGGATCAGAAATGACGTAGAATTTCTGGAAAGCATATAGGGTTATTTGGAAAGTGTTTTTCAATGGAAAGCCTGGATTAAGCTACTTGAACATTGAGCAGCAAGATCTATAAGGATAGATCAAAACGCTTAATGGTACTTCCAAATGAGCACATACCTTGACATGATCTTGAGGGTGTTCAAGATGGATCAGTCAAAGAAGGAGTTCTTGCCTGAGTTGTAAGGTATGAAGTCAAGACTTAAAGCTCGACCACGGCAGAATAGAGAGGAAGGACGAAGGTCGTCCCCTATGCTTTAGATGTAGGCTCTACAGTATGCTATGTTGTGTACCGCACCTGAAGTGTGCCTTGCCATGAGTCAGTCAAGGGGTACAAGAGTGACCCAAGAATGGATCACAGGACAGCGGTCAAAGTTATCCTTAGTAACTAGTGGACTAAGGAATTTTCTCGATTATGGAGGTGGTAAAAGAGTTCGTCGTAAAGGGTTACGCCGATGCAAACTTTGACACTAATCCAGATTATTCTGAGTAGTAAACTGGATTCGTAAAGTAGAACAGTTATTTGAAATGGCTCCAAATATAGCATAGTAGCTGCATCTACATGATGACATAGAGATTTGCGAAGTACATATGGATCTGAAAGATTCAGACCCGTTGACTATAACATCTCTCACAAGCATAACATGATCAAACCCAGAACTCATCAAGTGTTAATCACATGGTAATGTGAACTAGATTATTGACTCTAGTAAACTCTTTGGGTGTTAGTCACATGGGGATGTGACCTTGAGTGTTAATCACATATCGATGTGAACTAGATTATTGACTCTAGTGCAAGTGGGAGACTGTTGGAATTATGCCCTAGAGGCAATAATAAATTAGTTATTATTATATTTCTTTGTTCATGATAATCGTTTATTATCCATGCTAGAATTGTATTGATAGGAAACTCAGATACATGTGTGGATACATAGACAACACCATGTCCCTAGTAAGCCTCTAGTTGACTAGCTCGTTGATCAATAGATGGTTACGGTTTCCTGACCATGGACATTGGATGTCATTGATAACGGGATCACATCATTAGGAGAATGATGTGATGGACAAGACCCAATCCTAAGCATAGCACAAGATCGTGTAGTTCGTATGCTAAAGCTTTTCTAATGTCAAGTATCATTTCCTTAGACCATGAGATTGTGCAACTCCCGGATACCGTAGGAGTGCTTTGGGTGTGCCAAACGTCACAACGTAACTGGGTGGCTATAAAGGTACACTACAGGTATCTCCGAAAGTGTCTGTTGGGTTGGCACGAATCAAGACTGGGATTTGTCACTCCGTGTAAACAGAGAGGTATCTCTGGGCCCACTCGGTAGAACATCATCATAATGTGCACAATGTGATCAAGGAGTTGATCACGGGATGATGTGTTACAGAACGAGTAAAGAGACTTGCCGGTAACGAGATTGAACAAGGTATCGGGATACCGACGATCGAATCTCGGGCAAGTATCGTACCGATAGACAAAGGGAATTGTATACGGGATTGATTAAGTCCTTGACATCGTGGTTCATCCAATGAGATCATCGTGGAACATGTGGGAGCCAATATGGGTATCCAGATCCCGCTGTTGGTTATTGACCGGAGAGTCATCTCGGTCATGTCTGCATGTCTCCCGAACCCGTAGGGTCTACACACTTAAGGTTCGGTGATGCTAGGGTTATAGAGATATTAGTATGCGGTAACCCGAAAGTTGTTCGGAGTCCCAGATGAGATCCCGGACGTCACGAGGAGTTCCGGAATGGTCCGGAGGTAAAGATTTATATATAGGAAGTGCTATTTCGGCCATCGGGACAAGTTTCGGGGTCACCGGTATTGTACCGGGACCACCGGAAGGGTCTCGGGGGTCCACCGGGTGGGGCCACCTTCCCCGGGGGCCACATGGGCTGTAGGGGGTGCGCCTTGGCCTATATGGGCCAAGGGCACCAGCCCCAAGAGGCCCATGCGCCAAGAATCAAGGGAAAGGAAGAGTCCTAAAGGGGGAAGGCACCTCCGAGGTGCCTTGGGGAGGAGGGACTCCTCCCTGGCCGCACCCTTCCTTGGAGGAAGGGCCAAGGCTGCGCCTCCCCCCTCTCCCTTGGCCCTATATATAGTGGGGGGAAGGGAGGGCAACCATACCTAAGCCCTGGCGCCTCCCTCTCCCTCCCATGACACATCTCCCTCCTCCCGCAGCGCTTGGCGAAGCCCTGTTGGAATCCCGCTACTTCCACCACGCCGCCGTGCTACTGGATCTCCATCAACCTCTCATTCCCCCTTGCTGGATCAAGAAGGAGGAGACGTCGCTGCTCCGTACGTGCGTTGAACGCGGAGGTGCCGTCCGTTCGGCGCTAGGATCATCGGTGATTTGGATCACAACGAATACGACTCCATCAACCCCGTTCTCTTGAACGCTTCCGCGCGCGATCTACAAGGGTATGTAGATCCACTCCCCCCCTCGTTGCTACATGATTCCATAGATTGATCTTGGTGACACATAGGAAAATTTTTGAATTATTGCTACGTTCCCCAACATCTTGTTCTGCTTAAACAGCAAGGTTAACTTGTTTTGTCATGCATGAAACCATTACATATGGATAGATTGAATTTTTCTGATGATTTTTCATATATAAATCTTTGCATTTGGAGTTATGGTTGATTTTCTATGATTTTTAGAAGTTTTGGCTATTTTCTGGAATTTCCTATTAAAGAATAAATCCAGTAATTGAATTAATGCGTCAGCATGGCATCGGTGTGACGTCAGCGGGTCAACTGGGTCAGCCAGGTCAAACCTGACTGGTGGGCCCTGTCTGTCAGTGACTCAGCTAATTAACAGAATTAAATTAACACTAATTAGCTGTCAGTGGGGCCTGGGCCCACATGTTAGTGACTAAACTAATTAAAATTAGCTAAAACTAATCCTAAACTAATTAGCAGACCAGCCCCACCTGTCATAGACTCAGGAGGGTCAACCTAGGCCCACACAGGGTCAAACAGGGTCAACTCGCCGGCGTCTAGCCGCCGGCGAGGCCAGACGCGGCGGAGCAGCGCGGATTTGCACTCCGGTGACCAAAAGGACGGCGGAGACTATCTACGTGATGCGGGGAGGAAGCAACGTCGAGTGGTGGCAGTGGGTGGAGCTAGGGTGGTCGGAAACATCGCCGGCGACGAGTTTGGTGGCGACCGGAGCTCGGGTGAGGTCGAGCTAGTCGCTAGGGGGCACGGGGAGGCGCGTGCATTGGTGCGTTGAGCTCCTGGAGGTGCGGTAGGACTAGTGGACAGGGTGGCGCGGCCATTGGGTGGCCGGAGCCTCGTCGGCGACGAGCTCCGCGGCGGTGCGTGCGGGTGAGCTACGTGCGGTCACTACGGGGCTCGAGAGAGAGAACGGAGAGGGTGGGGAGGTGGCTGAGCTCACGGGGGTCTCGTCGAGGCAGTCGGAGAGGTTGGGGATGAGCTAATGCGGCGGGGACGGCGAAGGGGATCTCCGGTGGCCGGAGTTGGGGACGAGTTCGGTGCAGCGTCTCCGGGGCGAGCGAGCGCTCGGGACTCGGCCTACTTGATGTAGTCGACAGCGGCGGAGCTTCCTGGCATGACGGGGCAACGAATGGACGGCGGTGGCTGCGGTGGAGCTTGTCGGCGGCGACGGCTGCGCTCGGCAGGGAGATGGGGAGAGAGCCAGAGAGGGGGAGAGGCCACGGGGAGAGTGGGAAGAAAGAGAGGGAGACGTGGGGGTCGGCGTGGCACTCGTAGACGCCTCCAGGGCGTCGGCGGAAGCAGGAGGTGGCCGGCGTGTGGCCGCGGGCACCGGCCACGCGCTCCTCGTCCTCCTGGTGGGAGGAGGAGGACGATTGGCAAGTGCCAGTGGACTGGGCCGAGCTGGTGGGGTCGGTGGGCTGCGCCAGGTAAGTTACTTCTCTCTCTCTCCTTTTCTGTTTTTCTTATTTATTCTATTATTTCTGTAGCTTCAGGGCTTTATTAAAAATGCCAGGGCATTTCCATAAATCATAAAATTAATCATGGCTACTGCTTAGAATATATCCAACAGCAAACATTTTAGTTTATGATTATTTGAGAATTTAAAATATTTTATAGCATTTAAATGCCCAAATGCAAATACCATAAGGATTAATCCAATGACCTTAGATGTCCTAGAAAAATGTGCACCATTTTTGTGAGGGGTTTTAACCCAAAACAAAAAAGGTGGGCTCTTTAGAAGGGCATTTCAGGTTCATTGAATAGTTTTTTAGTAAACCCTAGTTGTTCCAGGGGGGTGCTGGGGGTTCTGACATCCCCATTTCAAATTTAAGGGAAATTTAAACATGATGCACACTCTAATGCTTGAGCTGGCTAGGGTGTGACAACTCACCCCCACTCAAAAGAATCGCATCCTGAGATTTAGGATCCTCCGGGAAGATGGTGGGGTACTCGAGTCAAAGACGATCCTCCCTTTCCCAAGTGGCTTCTTTCTCGGAATGGTGTGACCATTGAACCTTGAGAAACTTGATATTATGACGTCGAGTGGTATGCTCGGCTTGATCAAGGATACGAACGGGATATTCCCGATATGAGAGGTTATCTTATAGATCAAGCGTTTCGTGGTCCACTCCACAGATAGGATCCGCGAAGCAACGCCTGAGTTGAGAAACGTGGAAGACATCGTGAACTCTGGAAAGATGTGAAGGTAGTTCCAATTGGTAGGCAACTTCTCCTCGTTTGGCGAGAATGCGAAAGAGTCCAATGTAACGAGGAGCCAATTTGCCTTTGATACTGAAACGATGGGTTCCCTTTAACGGAGTAACCCGAAGGTAAGCCTTCTCGCCGACTTCATAAGTCATGAGCTTATTTCTACGATCATATTGGCTCTTTTGACGAGATTGGGCTGTTTTTAATTTCTCACGAATAACGTGAACCTATTCTTCTGCTTCCTGAATCATATCCGGGCCAAAGAGTTGTCTTTCCCCGGTTTCTGACCAGTTAAGAGGCGTTCAACATTTTCGTCCATAGAGAACTTCAAAAGGAGTCTTGCCCAAGCTAGCTTGATAACTATTGTTGTAAGCAAACTCCGCGAATGGAAGGCATTTCTCCCAACCCATTCCGAACGAGATGACAGAGGCTCGGAGCATATCTTCCAGAATTTGATTGACTCATTCTACTTGACCACTTGATTGAGGATGGAAGGCGGTGCTAAAAGATAGACGAGTTCCCATAGCATTTTGGAAACTTTCCCAAAATCGAGAGGTGAAGAGACTCCCACGGTCTGAGTTAATTTCCAGTGGAACACCATGAAGAGACACTATTCAGGAGATGTACAAGTCAGCTAGCTGGCTAGCGGTGATACTCTCACGAACAGGTAGGAAATGGGCTACCTTGGAAAGACGGTCGATCACGATGAAGATGGAATTATTCCCTCTCTTGGTCATGGGAAACCCAGTGATGAAATCCATACTGATTTTATCCCATTTCCACTCGGGAATAGCCAAAGGTTGAAGGGTGCCAGCAGGCCGTTGATGCTCTGCTTTAACATGACGACAAACATCGCAATTAGCAATGTATTGAGCGATTTCTCTCTTCATCCTAGTCCACCAAAACCTCTGGCGTAGGTCTTGATACATTTTAGTACTACCGGGATGAATGGTGAGAGGGGATTCATGAGCTTCCTTAAGGATCAGCCGCCTCAAGTTTCGTGCCTTTGGAACCACTAAGCGGTTTCCAAAGTATACGACACCTTGATCATCAACGGAGAAACAATTCGCGACTCCTTTCTTAATGCTTCTCTTAATATGGGAGATTCCCGGATCTACCTTCTGTGCCTTGATGATCTGATCCATAAGGGTAGGTTTTGCCGCCAGTGTGGATAGGAATCCTCGAGGAACAATGTGAAGATTGAGTTTACGAAATTCCTCGTGGAGAAGTGGTTGACTTTGGTGTAACATCAAGTTGTTACAATAAGATTTACGACTTAGCACATCAGCCATGACATTGGCTTTGCCCGGGGTGTAAGTTATTCCTAAGTCGTAATCCGAGATCAACTCAACCCAACATTTTTTCCTGAGATTCAAATCTGGTTGGGTGAAGATATATTTCAAACTTTGGTGATCGGTGAAGATCTCACAACGATTACCGAGGAGGTAATGTCGCCAAGTTTTAAGTGCATGGACTACAACGGCAAGCTCTAGATCATGTGTGGGATAATTTTCCTCATGTGGGTGTAATTGATGTGAAGCATAGGCAATTACTTGACGATCCTACATGAGTATGCAACCTAGTCCTTGGAGAAATCTGGTGGTACCAGTACGGGAGCAGATGTCAGGCGTCTTTTCAGTTCCTGAAAGCTGAACTCGCACTGTGGGGTCCACTCGAACTTTTTATCTTTCTTGAGGAGTTCAGTTAGAGGTTTAGCAACCTTGGAGAAATTCTCGACAAAGCGGCGGCAATAGCTCGCTAAGCCAAGGAAGCTCCGGACTTGCTTGACCGTCTCAGGTGGAGTCCAATCAAGGACGGCTTGAACTCGCTCGGGATTGACAGCAATACCCTTACCAGAGATTACATGGCCTAGATAGGTCACTTCTGGCAACCAAAATTCACACTTGGAGAATTTGGCATAAAGGCGATGCTCTCGAAGTTTCATCAATACCAGCCTTAGATGTTCGGCATGTTCCTCTTCATTCTTGGAGTAGATGAGTATGTCATCGAGATAAACTACGACGAATTTATCCAAGTACTCCATGAAGACCGAGTTCATTAACCGGGAGAAGGTGGCTGGGGCATTGGTTAAACCGAAGGACATAACGGTGTACTCGTATTGGCCATAACGGGTAACAAAGGCCGTTTTGGGAATGTCCCCGTTTCTGATTTTGATTTGATGGTAGCCCAACCTCAAATCCATCTTGGAAAAGACTAAGGATCCAGCGAGCTGATCATACTGATCGTTGATCCTGGGAAGCGGATACTTGTTCTTGATGGTGACCAAGTTGACAGGTCGGTAATCTACAACCATTCTATCCGTTCCATCCTTCTTCTTAACAAAGAGGACGGGGCAAGCCCAAGGAGAGGAACTAGGACGGATGAAAACCTTTTTCAAGGACTCATCGAGTTGGTTCTTAAGCTCGGCTAGTTCTAAGGGTGCCATCTTGTAGGGTCTTCTAGAAATTGGAACGGTTCCTGGAACAAGGTCTATCACGAACTCGACATCCCTGTCAGGTGGAACACCTGGCAGTTCCTCGGGAAAGACATCCGGGAAATCCCGGACTACCGGAACATCCTCAAGGTCTGGAAGGGGGTTGGCATTTAGGGAGTAAAACTGGCGCTTGGCCACTCGAGTTAAGACATTGACTGTCTTGCCCGATGAGTGAGTAAGTTGAATAGTTCTAGTGGCACAATCAATCTTAGCATAATGAGCTGACATCCAGTCCATACCCAAGATGATGTTTTTGTCCGAGGACTTGAGAGCTATTAAGGATGCAAGGAAGATAAGTCTATCGACAAGAATTTCGTTCCCATGGCTTACTCTAAAAGTTTGCCATTTGGAACCCAGAGTTTGAATTACCATGGAAGTGGGCATGTCACAGAACGGCATGTTATGCAATCGAGCATAGTTCTCAGATATGAATGAATGAGATGCTCCTGTATCGAAAAGAACAGATGCCGAATGGAAGTTAACAAGGAGCGTACCAAGGACGACGTTAGGATCCTCGTGAGCCTCCTCGGCTGAGACATAGTTGACATGGCCACGTGCAGTGGTGACTGGCTTGGTGTAGAATGTCTTTCCCGCTGGCTTACCACGGCCAACGGACTTTCCAGACTGATTGGGGTTGTTGTTCCGAGGACACTCTCGGCTATAATGACCCGGCTCTCCACACTTGAAACATGTCACAACATTGGGGCGTGGAGCAGCATTAGCAGCGGGGCCACCATGGGGCTTGGGCGGTGCAAACTGCTGGTTGGGACGAGGCGCCTCAAAGGATGGCCTCGGAATGAACCTGGGTGGCAGTGCCGTGCTTGGGATCCACACCCGGTGCTTCTGAGATCCAGAACCGGATGAAGAGGCAAAATCACGTGAGTGCTTGCATGAAGCGTCATAGTCAGACTGACCTGACTCAGCACTGATGGCTTTGTTGACCAACTTCTGAAAGGAGGTGCACGCGTGCAGACGAAGATCGCGGCGAAGCTCAGGGCTAAGTCCCTTGCGGAACCTTGTCTGCTTCTTAGCGTCGGTAGATACTTCTTCAGGAACATATCGTGCTAGATTCCCAAATTCACGACTATATGCATCCACAGTCAGTCTTCCTTGGGTGAAATTGCAGAACTCCTCGCTCTTGCGATCCATGAGACCTTCCGGAATGTGATGCTCACGGAAAGCCTCACTAAATTCAGCCCAAGTAGTGATTTGACCGACCGGGCGCGTAGCTTCAAAGTTTTCCCACCAAAGGCTAGCAGGGCCTTCGAGGTGATAGGCAGCATAAGTAACCTTGTCGGCTTCGGCTACGTTGGCAGAACGTAGCTTGTGGGTGATGCTGCGAAGCCAGTCATCCACGTCGAGGGGCTCGACAGAATGGTTAAACTTTGGTGGGTACAGCTTGATAAAGTCATTGATTGACACCAAGTCATTTCGCTAATGGCATGCAGTGTTCTGCTCAATCTGCTCTAGCAGGCGGTTAGTCTCACGCTTGTTTCTTTCCGCCTCCAGCATCACTTTGGCCAGAGAAGGCGGGTGAGGCAGATTTTTACCCCTAACTGCACTGGCTTCCCCCTCCTCCGGGGCAGCGGGGTTGCTGCGGGTGCTGACCATCCTAGGAGAAAACAAAACAACGGTTTAGATAAGGATGGCACAACTTAGCAAGGAAGTGCAGAATGTAATGGACAACACGGAATGCAGAGATGTTCATCCGTATGTCATGGTAATATAGAACTGCCATATATATACCAACGGTCATACACACCATACATAGTTTAGTACAAGCCCAGGCTACAGTACAACTATGATGAAAGACGTTTCATCTCATTGGAGGCATTCCAAGCTCCTATACATTATTTGTCTACACCTTCGGAATTGATTACACACACAGTCATATTCCACAAGTCACGCAGGACAGTGAAGATACAACTATTACAATACTAGTGGTACTACTACTAACTCAGACAGCTCCGTAGTAGTCCTCATAGAAGTCACCTCCATAGCCTAGAAGTTCAACGTGATCATCCGGGAACAGACGGTCCTGAGGATCTTATGGACCAAAGGGACTAGAATGGGGTCTTGGACCAACAAACGGTGGCCTGCGGGGACCACGGGGTGGGGTGATGCCTCCCACATCACGCCAATCCACCATGTCTGGCAGAGCAGATCTCACAGGATACAGATCCCTTGTATCCATACATCCAGCTTGCACCGCAGGTGCAAACCGAGTCAATGTGGCCCAATGATCAGCACGGGTGTTGAAAAGCTCCAGCCTCAAGGCCCGATTCTCTCGGTCTTTATCCTCGAGAATCTCGGCAGTGGTACGAGTTAGTGAGTCCTCCTGAGTGGAGTCAGCATAGATAGCCTGGAGATACCCTTGCGCTCCCGGAAGTGAATCTGGCATGTAACGGAAGTCGGTGTTCCGAAGCAGGCCAGTCCGGACTCGCATGATGGTCATCATGGAATAGGCAGCATCCTGCACAGCCATCTCAATAGTAACCCCGAGTCCATAGGAACAGTGGAGGGGCTCAGTAGATCCAGGATAAGAAGGAAATATCCGTACGGTGCAGAAATATTGGCTTTGATTAAAGTCTCGGAATTGCTCTTCGACGGTGTATTCGGGATACCAACGGTTACCCATCTCGATCATTACCCGGACTAACATAGCAGTATGACCGGGCACATCGAGGCACTGGGTCAGGCGAACCACTTGGTTTTGAGCACGGTTGGCCATCTGAAAGCACAACCACAATGCAAAGACAATAGAATTTCTAGGGAAAATTGGACAGCATAACAGTTGTAAATTCTCAGAAAAAGATTTGAGACATCCACAACAGTTTGCAATACCACTCAACAACATCATATCAAGGTTCTGATTCAATTAGCAACAAACCAGAAATAGCAGAAACTGAACCGGGGCTTGTAACAACAATCCTATAAGCTACTACGGATTAGTAACACGTGAACCTGACAGAAAAAGAGAGCCTAGTCCTTAACCCACGTTGAATGAGAAGAGAATGACTCAGATCAGAGGGCATAAGATAAAGGAGTAAAAGAGCCTTACATTCCCTCCCACAATCAATTCCCCTACATATAACTAAAGCATTTCTAGACTCGACATCGACCAGTTTGGCTCAACGAACCTATAGGCAGTCCGGCTCTGATGCCAACGCTGTCAGGACCCCGATTCCAAGTCACATCGATCTAGCCGGTAACACCTCATATCACATTGCGGCCTCATGCACGGTATCCCACGGGTGTCACCTTACTATGGCCCGGGACCGTTTGCGCCTTTTGGCTCACGTATATGATAGTGTCGCTAGCATCCATATGACAGAGAACCCGGGCCGACATGGCTAGTCGTGAACCCAAAGCGGCACAAACCTATGGAGACAGGCATACATGAATCACATCGAGCATGTCGGTCATCAGCGAGTGAATCCGGGCTGTAGCACTGGGCTAACAGGACTCCGGGGAACCCGGGCTGTAGCAGGCTAGGCAGGACTCCGGATGTCACCGCGTGACATTTCCCCGAAGGGACAGACATAGGAACGAAGTGAAACACATGCCGACCAGTCAAGTGTCCTGAGCAGTAGTGGTGGGCTAGCAGGACTCCGGTGAACCGGGCTGTAGCGGACTACTATGGCTCGAGGAACACTAGACTACATTTCCCCATAAGAAAGGCTGCCAAGGACAAACAACTAGATTGTCGGATCCCACTCATACCAAGCATTTCAATCATACACACAATATGCCCGATATGAGTACATACAACATGGCATCACAACAAAACTCTACAACTCAAGTACTTTATTTAAAGGCTCCATAGAGCCATACATAACAAGTTCATACAGGTAGGGGTCACATGACCCGACACTCAAGTCATACAACCATACAAGCACAAGCGGAAGAAACTAGTCTGAGTACAGACACTAGAAAGAAAGAAGGCTTCTCGAAGCCTGTCTATCTACATAGGGCCCTCCATGACCAAGATCACCACCTGGGTGGCTAGTCACTCGTCGACATCAAGGTCTACGTAGAACCCATCGGAGGGGGTGGTGTTGTCGTCTGAAAACAGTAATTAAGCAAACATGAGTACAAAGGTACTCAGCAAGTCTTACATCAGATCCTACTATACATGCTCATTCTCAAGAAGGTGGTGGGGTTATTGCAGCAAGCCAGCTTTGACTCTTGGCTAAGCTATCCTACGAAACTCCACTAGTAAAATAGTTTTCGCACACGAGTCCACTACTCACCAACACAATACTCCACCGGGGATCCTCCCTCGTTATCCTACGAGAGGGCCATCCTCGGTACTCACACTTATCTTGAGTCATTTAGTAGTATCCATTAACTTGTCTATGAACTGTATAGGCAACCAGGTAGTCCTTTACCGTGGACGCGGCTATTCGAATAGTTTATACCCTGCAGGGGTGTACTTCTTCATACACGCTTTCACAACTTACCGCCGTTTACACGACATGTACTCGGCAACCTTCAAGCGGAAGCCCAACAAGGGTGTCGGCCACTGTAACGCCCTCGATGCGGCTATATCTCCCACGTGTCGAAGCACGACTTAGAGGCATAACCGCATTGAAAGCAATGTCGCAAGTGAGGTAATCTTCACACAACCCATGTAATACATAAGGGAAAGAGATACATAGCTGGCTTACAACCGCCACTTCACACAATTACATGAATAAAGCATTACATCATCCAGATACAATCAAGGTCCGACTACGGAACCAAAATAAAAGAAGAACCCCAAATGCGACAAAGGTCCCCGATCGACCCCAACTAGGCTCCACTACTGATCAACTAAAACGAAACAACACAAAGGCCAAGATCTTCATCGAGCTCCTCCTTGAGCTTGGTTGCGTCACCTACTCGGTAACATAGGCACCTGCAAACTGGTTTTGGAAGTATCTGGTGAGCCACGGGGACTCAGCAATCTCGCACCCGCGAGATCAAGACTATTTAAGCTTATAGGAAGGATGGAGTAATGAGGTGGAGCTGCAGCAAGCGACTAGCATATATGGTGGCTAACATACGCAAATGAGAGCGAGAAGAGAAGGCAAAGCACGGTCGATAAAAGTATGATCAAGAAGCGATCCTAAAACTACTTACGTCAAACATAACTCCAACACCGTGTTCACTTCCCGAACTCCACCGGAAAGAGACCATCACGGTTACACACACGGTTGATGTATTTTAATTAAGGTCAACTTCGGGTTTTCTACAACCGGACGTTAACAAATTCCCATCTGCCCATAACCGCGGGCACGGCTTTCGAAAGTTCAAATCCCTGCAGGGGTGTCCCAACTTAGCCCATGACAAGCTCTCACGGTCAATGAAGGAATAGACCTCCACCCGAGACGTTCCGATCAGACTCGGTATCCCGGTACAACAAGACATTTCGACAGGGTAAAACTAAACCAGCAACACCGCCCGAATGTGCCGACAAATCCCGATAGGAGCTGCACATATCTCTTTCTCAGGGCACACTCAGATAGGTCAAGCTACGAGTAAAACCAACCCTCAAGTTTCCCCGAGGTGGCCCCGCAGGCTGCCCAGTTCAGACCAACACTCAGAGGAGCACTGGCCCGGGGGGGTTAGAATAAAGATGACCCTTGAGTCTGCAGAACCCAAGGGAAGGTGGTAGGTTGTTAGTGCGAATGGTAAAACCAATGTTGGGCATTGCTGGAGGAGCTTTACTTAAGGCGCCCATTATAGCCCAACCGCGTAAGGGACGCAAAATCCGGGAACATAACACCGATATGACGGAAACTAGGGCGGCAAGAGTGGAACAAAACACCAGGCATAAGGCCGAGCCTTCCACCCTTTACCAAGTATATAGATGCATTAATTAAATAAGATATATAGTGATATCCCAACAAGTAAACATGTTCCAACAAGGAACAACATCTCCATGTTCCAACAAGGAACAAACTTCAATCTTCACCTGCAACTAACAACGCTATAAGAGGGGCTGAGCAAAGCGGTAACATAGCCAATCAACGGTTTGCTAGGACATGGTGGGTTAGAGGTTTGACATGGCAATTTGGGAGGCTGACAAGCAAATGGTAGGCATCGTAGCATTGGCATAGCAAAAGAGTGAGCAAACTAGCATAGCAAAGATAGTAGTGATTTCGAGGGTATGATCATCTTGCCTGAGATCCCGCAAGGAAGAAGAACGAATCCAAGAAGAAGACAAACGGTCGTAGACGAACAAATCCTCACAACTTCGACGTTATCGGAACCAACCCGAAGAAGCAAACACCGGAAAAGAAGCACACAACATAGTAAACACACAAGCATAAACAAGTCATGATGCACAAACAAGTATGATGCATGTCCGGTTTAAGGAGGCATGGCATGGCAAAGTGCAACAAACAACACTACAAATTAAGTGGAGCTCAATACACAACGAGTTGCTTATTGATGAAACACCACGACACGTTATTTAGTTTGATCTCGTTTATGCTACCCAACAATATTAACTATTGTTAAACATGGCAAGAGGTGAAGCATAATATAAACTATACCATCTAAACAATTTAAATGGGGCCGGATATAAGAACAACAAATCCGGTAAATCCCCATATGCATTTAGCAATTTGATGCAACAACAAGTTTAAACATTTTAAATGTTGTTATCATGATGCGGATGACATATACAAGTTTTATGCAATTTTATGAAAATGTTGACATGAGCATGTTATGAAGCATTTGGTCACCATGGCGGAACAAAAAGGGTGCCACGGCGGCGAAACAAAAATGGTGCCACGGCAACATATCCGAAAATGATGCCACGGCAACATATCTGTTCCGGTAGCTCACAGAGATACCGGTGCAAAAGGAGGTGTGAGCGTGTCATGCAAGATGGTGGGGTGATCCCGGCTTCCGGGTTCCCACGGGACGGTGGCACGGCAAAAGAGGGGCATCGCAAGGACGATTCGATCATGGTGCAAAACTCGAGCATCTCATTCAACACATGCATTCGGTCCACGGCGGTCGTTCTCGGCGGTTATACCTTCGAAGCGTGCATTCGGGGCGGAACGCGTTTCGTAGAGGAAGTAGTCGTTCACGGGTCGTCGAGGGAAGTAGAGGAAGTAGTTGTACACGTTCGTTTCGGAGAGGTACTTGACGAATCCAACATCTTCGGGGCAACGGTAGTGGTACACGTTTTTCGTAGATGAACTTGGCGTTCCTGGTTCGGTGGTTGTGGAGGCAGGGGTACTTGACGCATCCATGGAAGGGTCTTGGCGTTCCGGGTACACGGGTCTTCAGGCGACAAGACGAGCAGGGGATGGCCACAACAGCGAAGGTGCAGCTGTTGCTGCTGCCGTCTCTGACGGAGGCGAGATCCAGCGGAGGAGCTGGCGAGGCAGCGGCACTGGGCAGACAAGGAGACGGGGTTGCGCGTAGGGTGGCCCTCCGGGAGGCGCGGGGCGACGAGGAGGAGGCCGCAGGTGAGGGAGGAGGAGGCACGGGCACTGGTGGCAAGTCGACGCCGCCGGGCGTCCGGCAGCGGCGACGCTTGGCATCAGGAAGTGCGAGGAAGGCCGGGACGATGAGGGTGCAGGAGAGGTCCGGGCGGCGGAGGACGACGGATGCGGGTGCAGGGGAGGGACACGACCGCAGGCGACGGAGGGCCGCCGGAGTTGGCCATCCTGGTGGTGTTGCAGAGGCCGGGCGCGGGGCTGATGGAACGGGGCGCGACGCGAGATGTGCCATGGGAGGCGCGCTCGGGAGGAGGGGTCTCGCTCCTCTCTCTTTCTCTGTGGAAGGGGGCACGAGCGAGGGAGAGGGAGAGATCGAGAGGAGGGAGGCGAGGGGATCAAGGGGAGCGGACGCGAGAGGATCGGGCGCAGGAGGCTGCGGCGCTGGAGGAGGAACGAGGGGAGAGGTGGAGACCGATGGGAGTCGGGCTAGGGTTAGGTGCTGGGGCCGGCTGGGCCGGATGGGCCTTGGCCTGAGAGGCCGGCTGGGCTGCAAGGCTCTCTCTTCTCTCTCTTATATTTTCTTTAACAGAAAAGCAAAAAGAGAGAGGAAAAGAAAAGGAGGGTTAGGGAAAGAAAATGCGCAAGGGGATAATTTTCCCGGACTCGCAAAAATGAGTTTGTTCCGAGAAAAATAGAAATGGGCATGATCGAAAGATTTAAATTCAAACTCATTTGAAATTCAAATGGGTTTGAACTAGGACTTGATGAAAGGAAGGTCCAAAAATGTTCGGATTTTTGGTGGAGCTCCGGAAAATGATGAAATAATTATTGGCAAGGTTGGAGACCAAACTTGAAGCAGAAAAGAAACGAAATTATTTTGCAAGTGTGTTTTGGTGATTTCTGAAATAAAGAAATATTTAATATAGCTCCCTAATATTGGAGGATATGTTATAAAGAGAAGTCACCATGTGAGTCCCTCGATTTAAATGGATCGAAAAATCCATACAATTTATTTAGTTGAGGTTTTAAAAATTAATGATATGATGGCATGATGACATGATGCAATGCACATGATGCAAGGATGAATGCAACAAATAAAACAAATCACACGACGAAACTCGGAATAGCTGGAAGTCTTCTGGAGCGTTGGTCTCGGGGCGTTACAACACTCCACCACTACAAGAGGATCTCGTCCCGAGATCTAGAATGGCACCGGAGAGAAATGGAAGAGGAAGAGAAGAGGTAAAACTAAGTTGCTTCTTTAACAAACGAGTGAGACCAAGAACCTTGATAGGTTGAAAAGTTGAAAGAAAGGACATAACAGAGTTGAACACAATTGAGAGCACTGCGGATTACCATATGAAGAAAGCTTGAGCTCCTTAGGAAAGAATCTCGATGAATACTTCAAGAAGAAATTAAATCCTTTATGAACCAACATGTAGAACCTTCATGAAGAACTCCGGTAAACAAAAGGAATGAAAAGAAAGAGAAATTGAAAACACAAGGTGAATCCTTGCAATGATTTAGATGGATCTCCGTGATAATTAGAGCTTGGAACTCCGGGAAAAAGAGAAGATGAAACAAATGAAACCGAGAATTTTAAGGGCCTCCGGAATAAAGAATTAATCACTTGGATGAACAAGAATAAGAATTATGTTATGCTTATCCTTCACCAATTAAATTGATGACAATCAACGGATTTGGCATACTACTTATTCTCGTAGAAAGGATTAAAAGAGATATATCAAAACTTGAGAAGGTCTTCAACGAACCACCGGTAGGATTGGAACAACAAATGAATTGATATGATGAATAAGGAAGAGAGATCTTGAAAGAACCACCGTAAGAATTGAAAATGATCGAAGTAGGGGTGCATCACCGGTAAGAATGAGCAAATGAACGAAGGTGCTTGAGACAAACTAGATACCTGAGAACAAAGAGATCAAGAACTGATTAGAGGATATTCAATAGATGCACTGGCAAGATAGGAGAATGATAACTGACGGTTGAGAATGAATAAACCTGAATTGATGGACTCCGGATGACAAACTGAGAAGACTCTTGAATATCTCCTGATGGGTGAAAAAGATTCTCACAATCGAAAACAATTATGAGAGGATGGCAACAAGCTAGCACCATGAATCTTGAAGAGAATAGAGCAAGATTAAAGAGAAACTCTTCTTCGGTCTTCAAATGATGAGAATGACAACGAGACACACCACCAAGAATTATTGAGGCACACCGGAAGAATCAAAAGCGAAGAGGTTGAGCCAACTATGAAAAGAATTTGAAAGATCTTGGAGAAAAAGCATTTGACTGATGATAACTCATTCTTACGTCAAACTTGGAGAAAAATTTAAGAGTAACGCCGGGAAAATAAGAAGAGTCAGGTAAGATCCTGGAAAAAAGACCTGTGGGTTAGGGCCCACTCAAAAGAAACACCGTTGAACAATTTGAAGAGAGATAATGCACCGGTTGAAATAAAAGACTTGAATGAGATACCAATCTCGAAAGAGCTTGAACGAATGCAGAGTGGAAACACGAATCTTCGAGATATCTTGAGCACTCCGGAACAATTTAATAGCGAGAGATGGATGATTAAGAGGTGCACCGGCATAAGAAAAGCATTGGAAAAAAAAGGAGTATGCTTAATACCAAAGCTTGAATTAAATCCACTGGAGAAGAAAAGAACGGGGAATGACGAACTTGAAGCTCCATTAGAATCTTCATGAGAATCACCGGATAAGAACATTGACGGAAAAGAATGGAGAAACTTCCCATCAATAAAATGGATACTTGAAGAAGAAATCTTAGTCCTTGAAGAAAAAACAAGGGTGGGTGGGCGGGAAAAACAAAGGTAACTTGGAACCGGATGAAACAAGCAATATTGAGAAGAACTGATAATTGCTCTTGCGAATATTGAAGTGATTGGATCCACTTGAAGAGAAGCACACCGGTTAAAAAAAAGGATTGACAAGACAGACTCGATGATCAAGAAGGATTAGTATTCACATAGGAATATGAGAACACCATTTGGAAAAGGTATGGAATCAACATTTGACTTCGAAGCAACTCGAATACCACAACTCAAAACAAAAACAAAGGATTGGCTTGCAAAATAAGCCAGGACAAATATATGATAGAGATTCCGTCCGAAGTTTTCGTGGTGGGGCCTACACGGGCTCGATCGTACAGCACCATCATGTACAAGGCAGTGCACATGACATACGAAGCGTCCCCGAGTCGGCATAGCCAAGGACTCTTTAAGACACAACGAGACCACTGTAAAATCGACCGTGAATAGGCGGACCACTAGACGTCGAACCCCAATTTCATATCATACATCCGTCAGAAAGATATCCTAAGAGCTACTTGAATTCCCACCTATGAAACTCCCGAAATTTTCCGGTTATGCAATCAGGTGTTGGGGATACAGGGGAAGCATAATATCTCACCCAAAACTAACAAATCCTACATCCAGCTGTATCCATCCTTCAACACATAACCAAGAAACCTTCGGAAATCGTCTACCTCAACCTTCGAAAAGCATTCGTTATACAAGTCACGGCAATACTCCCGTACTCACCTCAGTACTGGGTTATCGGGGTTATCTCACCAACAACTGCATAAAAGAGATTTTCGATGTCGGCGTACTAAACTCAGGTATTCCAGAACTGCAACGATAAAATTATGACGACAACACCTCAGAGCTCAACTCCCCGGGACACTTCCACTAAACCCCTGACAGGAGGCACCAAGACAATGTTCTCATCATAAAACCATCGGAACGATTCCAAGATACCCGCGTGATCCTAAAAAAAATTTAGTGAATTTTGAGAAGAGAAGAGTCAAAACTCTACGTCAGGATGCCTTACCAGAGCGATGAAGAGACTGGGGAGTAAAAAGAATTCCTAACTCTCCGATATATATAATCCTAAATGACTCAAAACATTTTTCTAGACACAACTCGGCCGCTAAAAACGATCAAGCAATGGGGCTCCTAAGGTCGGGGAAGGCTCTGATTACCAACTTGTAACGCCCTCGATGCGGCTATATCTCCCACGTGTCGAAGCACGACTTAGAGGCATAACCGCATTGAAAGCAATGTCGCAAGTGAGGTAATCTTCACACAACCCATGTAATACATAAGGGAAAGAGATACATAGTTGGCTTACAATCGCCACTTCACACAATTACATGAATAAAGCATTACATCATCCAGATACAATCAAGGTCCGACTACGGAACCAAAATAAAGAAGAACCCCAAATGCGACAAAGGTCCCCGATCGACCCCAACTAGGCTCCACTACTGATCAACTAAAACGAAACAACACAAAGGCCAAGATCTTCATCGAGCTCCTCCTTGAGCTTGGTTGCGTCACCTACTCGGTAACATAGGCACCTGCAAACTGGTTTTGGAAGTATCTGGTGAGCCACGGGGACTCAGCAATCTCGCACCCGCGAGATCAAGACTATTTAAGCTTATAGGAAGGATGGAGTAATGAGGTGGAGCTGCAGCAAGCGACTAGCATATATGGTGGCTAACATACGCAAATGAGAGCGAGAAGAGAAGGCAAAGCACGGTCGATAAAAGTATGATCAAGAAGCGATCCTAAAACTACTTACGTCAAACATAACTCCAACACCGTGTTCACTTCCCGAACTCCGCCGGAAAGAGACCATCACGGTTACACACATGATTGATGTATTTTAATTAAGGTCAACTTCGGGTTTTCTACAACCGGACGTTAACAAATTCCCATCTGCCCATAACCGCGGGCACGGCTTTCGAAAGTTCAAATCCCTGCAGGGGTGTCCCAACTTAGCCCATGACAAGCTCTCACGGTCAACGAAGGAATAGACCTCCACCCGAGACGTTCCGATCAGACTCGGTATCCCGGTACAACAAGACATTTCGACAGGGTAAAACTAAACCAGCAACACCGCCCGAATGTGCCGACAAATCCCGATAGGAGCTGCACATATCTCTTTCTCAGGGCACACTCAGATAGGTCAAGCTACGAGTAAAACCAACCCTCAAGTTTCCCCGAGGTGGCCCCGCAGGCTGCCCAGTTCGGACCAACACTCAGAGGAGCACTGGCCCGGGGGGGTTAGAATAAAGATGACCCTTGAGTCTGCAGAACCCAAGGGAAGGTGGTAGGTTGTTAGTGCGAATGGTAAAACCAATGTTGGGCATTGCTGGAGGAGCTTTACTTAAGGCGAACTGTCAAGGGGTTCCCATTATAGCCCAACCGCGTAAGGGACGCAAAATCCGGGAACATAACACCGATATGACGGAAACTAGGGCGGCAAGAGTGGAACAAAACACCAGGCATAAGGCCGAGCCTTCCACCCTTTACCAAGTATATAGATGCATTAATTAAATAAGATATATAGTGATATCCCAACAAGTAAACATGTTCCAACAAGGAACAACATCTCCATGTTCCAACAAGGAACAAACTTCAATCTTCACCTGCAACTAACAACGCTATAAGAGGGGCTGAGCAAAGCGGTAACATAGCCAATCAACGGTTTGCTAGGACATGGTGGGTTAGAGGTTTGACATGGCAATTTGGGAGGCTGACAAGCAAATGGTAGGCATCGTAGCATTGGCATAGCAAAAGAGCGAGCAAACTAGCATAGCAAAGATAGTAGTGATTTCGAGGGTATGATCATCTTGCCTGAGATCCCGCAAGGAAGAAGAACGAATCCAAGAAGAAGACAAACGGTCGTAGACGAACAAATCCTCACAACTTCGACGTTATCGGAACCAACCCGAAGAAGCAAACACCGGAAAAGAAGCACACAACATAGTAAACACACAAGCATAAACAAGTCATGATGCACAAACAAGTATGATGCATGTCCGGTTTAAGGAGGCATGGCATGGCAAAGTGCAACAAACAACACTACAAATTAAGTGGAGCTCAATACACAACGAGTTGCTTATTGATGAAACACCACGACACGTTATTTAGTTTGATCTCGTTTATGCTACCCAACAATATTAACTGTTGTTAAACATGGCAAGAGGTGAAGCATAATATAAACTATACCATCTAAACAATTTAAATGGGGCCGGATATAAGAACAACAAATCCGGTAAATCCCCATATGCATTTAGCAATTTGATGCAACAACAAGTTTAAACATTTTAAATGTTGTTATCATGATGCGGATGACATATACAAGTTTTATGCAATTTTATGAAAATGTTGACATGAGCATGTTATGAAGCATTTGGTCACCATGGCGGAACAAAAAGGGTGCCACGGCGGCGAAACAAAAATGGTGCCACGGCAACATATCCGAAAATGATGCCACGGCAACATATCGGTTCCGGTAGCTCACAGAGATACCGGTGCAAAAGGAGGCGTGAGCGTGTCATGCAAGATGGTGGGGTGATCCCGGCTTCCGGGTTCCCACGGGACGGTGGCACGGCAAAAGAGGGGCATCGCAAGGACGATTCGATCACGGTGCAAAACTCGAGCATCTCATTCAACACATGCATTCGGTCCACGGCGGTCGTTCTCGGCGGTTATACCTTCGAAGCGTGCATTCGGGGCGGAACGCGTTTCGTAGAGGAAGTAGTCGTTCACGGGTCGTCGAGGGAAGTAGAGGAAGTAGTTGTACACGTTCGTTTCGGAGAGGTACTTGACGAATCCAACATCTTCGGGGCAACGGTAGTGGTACACGTTTTTCGTAGATGAACTTGGCGTTCCTGGTTCGGTGGTTGTGGAGGCAGGGGTACTTGACGCATCCATGGAAGGGTCTTGGCATTCCGGGTACACGGGTCTTCAGGCGACAAGACGAGCAGGGGATGGCCACAACAGCGAAGGTGCAGCTGTTGCTGCTGCCGTCTCTGACGGAGGCGAGATCCAGCGGAGGAGCTGGCGAGGCAGCGGCGCTGGGCAGACAAGGAGACGGGGTCGCGCGTAGGGTGGCCCTCCAGGAGGCGCGGGGCGACGAGGAGGAGGCCGCAGGTGAGGGAGGAGGAGGCACGGGCACTGGTGGCAAGTCGACGCCGCGGGGCGTCCGGCAGCGGCGACGCTTGGCATCAGGAAGTGCGAGGAAGGCCGGGACGATGAGGGTGCAGGAGAGGTCCGGGCGGCGGAGGACGACGGATGCGGGTGCAGGGGAGGGACACGACCGCAGGCGACGGAGGGCCGCCGGAGTTGGCCATCCTGGTGGTGTTGTAGAGGCCGGGCGCGGGGCTGATGGAACGGGGCGTGACGCGAGATGTGCCATGGGAGGCGCGCTCGGGAGGAGGGGTCTCACTCCTCTCTCTTTCTCTGTGGAAGGGGGCACGAGCGAGGGAGAGGGAGAGATCGAGAGGAGGGAGGCGAGGGGATCGAGGGGAGCGGACGCGAGAGGATCGGGCGCAGGAGGCTGCGGCGTTGGAGGAGGAACGAGGGGAGAGGTGGAGACCGATGGGAGTCGGGCTAGGGTTAGGTGCTGGGGTCGGCTGGGCCGGATGGGCCTTGGCCTGAGAGGCCGGCTGGGCTGCAAGGCTCTCTCTTCTCTCTCTTATATTTTCTTTAACAGAAAAGCAAAAAGAGAGAGGAAAAGAAAAGGAGGGTTAGGGAAAGAAAATGCGCAAGGGGATAATTTTCCCGGACTCGCAAAAATGAGTTTGTTCCGAGAAAAATAGAAATGGGCATGATCGAAAGATTTAAATTCAAACTCATTTGAAATTCAAATGGGTTTGAACTAGGACTTGATGAAAGGAAGGTCCAAAAATGTTCGGATTTTTGGTGGAGCTCCGGAAAATGATGAAATAATTATTGGCAAGGTTGGAGACCAAACTTGAAGCAGAAAAGAAACGAAATTATTTTGCAAGTGTGTTTTGGTGATTTCTGAAATAAAGAAATATTTAATATAGCTCCCTAATATTGGAGGATATGTTATAAAGAGAAGTCACCATGTGAGTCCCTCGATTTAAATGGATCGAAAAATCCATACAATTTATTTAGTTGAGGTTTTAAAAATTAATGATATGATGGCATGATGACATGATGCAATGCACATGATGCAAGGATGAATGCAACAAATAAAACAAATCACACGACGAAACTCGGAATAGCTGGAAGTCTTCTGGAGCGTCGGTCTCGGGGCGTTACAGCCACGGCCTACCCAAACACTCAAGTCTCTAGTCCAGGTGCATTGCCTATCTAGGTTCCATCCGCAGGGAGTCCGGCCGAGGTTTCCACATACGGCCCCGAACGATGTGAATAGGGTTCCCGAGACACCAAACGGGTGACTCGGTACACCGTGCCACGGTGTATCTACCGCAACATAGCCCACCCCTAGGGTCAGCGCTACGCACGGCCACCAACACATAACCTACAAACACCAGAAACTATTTGCAACTCTTGGACAGAGTACTAGGTTGATTAAGAAGCCGAGAGGGTCCATTGGTTTCGAGCCCAATGTATGGTAGTAACTGCATCTTAAATCACACATACAGATCTCAGTTCTTATGGACGGCCTCAATGAAACAACCCACCATGTACTCCTACATGGCCTCTCATCGATACCTTTACCAAAACATGTTCAACACATCCCTCACATTACCGACATAATCATTTCACTCTAGCCCATCACCCAGATGAACCAGACCTGGCACAACTCTAAGCATAGCAGGCATAGCAAGGTAGGAATCACATACATAGATCAATCAACTCCTACACATGCTAGTGGGTTTCATCTAGTTACTGTGGCAATGACAGGTCATGTAGAGGATAAGGGTTCAACTACCGTAGCACAAAGCAGTTTGAATCGCGTTGTCTTAATGCAGTAAACAAGAGCAGAAGCGAGAACATGGGTTTGTATCGGAATTATCAATGGGTTGCTTGCGTGTTGTAGTGGTAGTAGGGTACTGCCCTTCAGACGGATACTCGGGGTTATCCTCGGAGGCAGAACCTACCACGAAAAGCACACCGGACATAATCAACACATGACAATATGCAACAATATGATGCATGCTATGACATGGCAAGATGAAAGTGTCTTGGCCTAATGCAAGCTAAAACAAAAGGGAATGAACTCATTTGAATCAAAGATTCAAATGTTAGCTCATTAAACATAGCCTTATTAGTGTATTATCTTGTTCTGCTTAAACAGCAAGGTTAACTTGTTTTGTCATGCATGAAACCATTACATATGGATAGATTGAATTTTTCTGATGATTTTTCATATATAAATCTTTGCCGTTGGAGTTATGGTTGATTTTCTATGATTTTTAGAAGTTTTGGCTATTTTCTAGAATTTCCTATTAAAGAATAAATCCAGTAATTGAATTAATGCGTCAGCATGACATAGGTGTGATGTCAGCGGGTCAACTGGGTCGGCCAGGTCAAACCTGACTGGTGGGCCTGTCTGTCAGTGACTCAGCTAATTAACAAAATTAAATTAACACTAATTAGCTGTCAGTGGGGCATGGGCCCACATGTCAGTGACTAAACTAATTAAAATTAGCTAAAACTAATCCTAAATTAATTAGCAGACCGGCCCCACCTGTCATAGACTGAGGAGGGGTCAACCTGGGCCCACACAGGGTCAAACAGGGTCAACTCGCCGGCGTCTAGCCGCCGGTGAGGCCAGACGCGGCGGAGCAGCGCAGGATTTGCACTCCGGCGACCAAAAGGACGGCGGAGACTATCTATGTGATGCGAGGAGGAAGCTGCGTCGAGTGGTGGCAGTGGGTGGAGCTGGGGTGGACGGAAACGTCGCCGGCGACGAGTTTGGCGGCGACCGGAGCTCGGGTGAGGTCGAGCTAGTCGCTAGGGGGCACGGGGAGGCGCGTGGATTGGTGCGTTGAGCTCCTGGAGGTGCGGTAGGACTAGTGGACAGGGTGGCGCGGCCATTGGGTGGCCGGAGCCTCATCAGCGACAAGCTCCACCGCGGTGCGTGCGGGTGAGCTACGTGCGGTTAGTATGGGGCTCGAGAGAGAGAATGGAGAGGGTGGGGAGGTGGCTGAGCTCACGGGGGTCGCGTCGAGGCAGTCGGAGAGGTCGGGGATGAGCTGATGCGGCGGGGACGGCGAAGGGGATCTCCGGTGGCCGGAGTTGGGGACGAGCTCGGTACAGCGTCTCCGGGGCGAGCAAGCGCTCGGGGCTCGACCTACTTGATGTAGTCGATGACAGCGGAGCTTCCTGGCATGATGGGGCAACGAATGGATGGCGGTGGCTGCGGTGGAGCTTGTCAGCGGCGACGGCTGCGCTCGGCAGGGAGATGGGGAGAGAGCCAGAGAGGGGGAGAGGCCACGGGGAGAGTGGGAAGAAAGAGAGGGAGACGTGGGGGTCGGCGTGGCACTCGTAGACGCCTCCAGGGCGTCGGCGGAAGCAGGAGGTGGCCGGCGTGTGGCCGTGGGCGCCGGCTACGCGCTCCTCGTCCTCCTGGCGGGAGGAGGAGGACGAGTGGCAAATGCCAGTGGACTGGGCCGAGCTGGTGGGCTCGGTGGGCTGCACCAGGTAAGTTACTTCTCTCTCTCCTTTTCTGTTTTTCTTATTTATTCTATTATTTTTGTAGCTTCAGGGCTTTATTAAAAATGCCAGGGCATTTCCATAAATCATAAAATTAATCATGGCTGCTGCTTAGAATATATCCAACAGCAAACATTTTAGTTTATGATTATTTGAGCACTTAAAATATTTTATAGCATTTAAATGCCCAAATGCAAATACCATAAGGATTAATCCAATGACCTTAGATGTCCTAGAAAAATGTGCACCATTTTTGTTAGGGGTTTTAACCCAAAACAAAAAAGGTGGGCTTTTTAGAAGGGCATTTCAGGTTCATTGAAAAGTTTTTTAGTACCCCCTAGTCGTTCCAGGGGGTGCTGGGGTTCTGACATCCCCATTTCAAATTTAAGGGAAATTTAAACATGATGCACACTCTAATGCTTGAGCTGGCTAGGGTGTGACAGTCACCTTTCTTCGGATTGCTACAACAAATAAAACAGGTGCTATTAATCCTAGTAATTTTTTCTTGTTGGGGTTTATTTTTTCCAAGAAATTATTACTCTAGTTTGTTCCATCATCTGTACACAGGTCCATCGAATGATGGCCGCACTAATGACGATCGCATGGTGGTTCGGTCAGTTTCCGTACATAGTCCTGCGAACACCGCATCCGGAACTCGGACCGACCTGTGAATTCAGGCTTTGTCACACCTTTACCGCATCATGCCGACGCCCTGCATCGACATTGACTTCGGCGCCAGGCCATATTTCTTTCATTACTCACTTTGAATAAATTATTTATTATGCAACATTTTTTATCATTATTATTATTATCTCCGGTTTGCACTATTTTTTGTGCACACGAAAATGATCCGGGTTGGGCATTATCATCAACTCGGCGTACTGACATACCACGTCACCTCAGCTGGATGGGGGGCTTCGTCAGCACTTCATTACCCCATGCCGGGGACTTCGGCATCACTCTGCCGGCCTGCATTGACCGTACTATGTCACCACTTCGGAGTGTCGAGCTCTTTGCTCCGCCACCTCGGGACCGGCTTGGGGGATGGAACCTTGTCCTGCATCAAGCTCGGACCGCGTCATCAATACCGAACACATTACCCAACTAAGTTGCCTTCATGCTTGAAGTTTTAAAAAATTTAACTTGTGTTCGGTTCGACCAAGCATTATACTTTTTTGGAAAAAAGTTGCTTGTCAAAAATCTCCTTGTCAAAACTTTGTTTGTGACACACAAACTCAAATACCCAGTTCACTTGGGGGCTTCCTTCATGAAGCCTTTCCTCTTGCATATGATTATACTTGTACGGCTTCGTTCCTTGTTCGTGTATTATGCCACAATATGCACCATATTGACTTAAGCGATTTGCAAGCTGGGTTGCCTAGTTCCTGTGTTTACCCCTTCGTTCATGATCGTTCGGCTAGGGAGTAAATGGAGCACCTTTGCGATTGTCACGATCGGGTCATCCAAGCCGGACCTCAGACTAGGTGAAGCCAAAAGCTAGCGCTCTTATTGTTTTCAATTATGTTCGGCACACAACGGAACTCATGAGTACAAAAAATCTATTGCACAAGTCTCATAGTAACAATGAGCACCGAAGAAAGGTATCAGTGGGGGTACTATTTTCTTCGAAGATGCTTCTTACACTTCGTCAGCAATATAGCATAAGTTCCCTGAGCGCGCTTTGTCTATTACAGCCTTATGGCCTGATTGCCTGGTTATCGGAAATACCATCGATATTCTCGACAGGTGGAGTACATAGCACTCTTCGGCCCTTGACCGAAGAGGGAGAAGCCGACAGTCGGTTAAGACGCGTATAAAGTTCGGGTGAACACAAATATGATATAAGTACTTTGGTACATACATTCATTATACATAAAATTCTTTTACCCAAGTCACTTGGGGCTCTTAAATTTATATGAGCCGTTTTATAATAAGTGTTCTTCTTCTTAGTCATTGCAAAGTTTTTATTATTATTATTTATCACTCCTTTTTTCGACATGAGTGTGTGGTCACTAGCCGGGGAGCCTAATTTCTCTCTCAAAGCCGCTAGAGTTTAATTTGCTAAGCTGGCCTAACGAGAAGTACTCCGCCTTCGGGATAGGAGGTTGAAGCCGTAGGCTGACCCGCTTGAGGTCTTGAGATAAGATGTGTTATGATAAAGCACGGTAGAAGCACCTTTTTTTCTAAGACCAATTTTCGATTTGGCACCGAACACTTGTTGTAGTCCGGACGTCAGTTTTCCACTGACATTTTTTGGTTTTCCAAGCCTATGGCACTTTTAAGCTATTTGTGTGTTTCCAGCATTAATCTCGTAGTGCGGTGCCGGACACCTTTAGGGATTCGGCAAAAACATTCTCGAACATTGTTGTATATGCATCGGTTTCGAATTGCGTCTTCGGTCAATAGTTGGGTTGCCCAGTGTCGGTGTCAAAATCCGCAGATCTCGGGTAGGGGGTCCCGAGCTATGCGTCTAGGATCGATGGTAACAGCAGGCAGGAGACACGATGTTTACCCAGGTTTGGGCCCTCTTGATGGAGGTAATACCCTGCGTCCTGCTTGATTGATATTGATGATATGAGTATTACAAGAGTTTATCTACCATGAGATTGTAGAGGCTAAAACCCTAGAAGCTAGACTATGGTATGATTGTTGTATATGATCTATCGACTAGCCTGGCCTCGGTTTATATAATGCACCAGAGGCCTAGGATAACAAGAGTCCTAGCCAAATAAGCCGGTGGGGAGGAGTCCTTGTCTTGATCACCAAGTCTTGTGGAATCTTCCATGTATGCGGCAGTTGTCCGAACTGGCCCATGAGTATACGGCCATGGGGGTCCTCGGCCCAATCTAACAGATCGGGAGACGACGTGGTGAGTACCCCCTAGTCTAGGACACCGTCAATAGCCCCCTGAACCGGTCTTCAAGTTAGAGACGCTCCTCGATTCTTCCGAACTATTCTTCATCTTCGGTTGTCGGTCTCGGAAACTGGTTCAACAAATCTTTCCATATTCGATCTTGAGGATCGCCGAAATGCATTCGACGAGTTTACACGTTGGGTATCCGAGGAGCCCCTTTAAGTTTCCAGCCTTTATCAATGCCTTGTTATTTTAATGCCACACCTCGGGTTTGAAGTTGTTCCCGGGAGGCAGTGTCCTCTTGTGTCCGAGCTCTAACACCGGACTGCATTCGAGGTATCTTTTGCAGTCGAGCACCAATGCCAGACTGCTTCCGAGCTCCAATGCCGAAATGTATCCGAGCTCCAACGCCGGACTGTGTCCAAGCTCCAACGCCGGACTATATCCAAGATGTCATAGACCATCTTGGTCCAAAAAAGTTGAAGGAGTTTAGCCGAGCTTAATGCTGTAAATGCCCTCTATGGAGCTAGCCACTAGCGCCCGAGCTTTATGTCGGACTGCTTCTGAGGTGGTGCACCACCCCGACTGTGGGCCAATTTTTTGTCAATATTTTTTATTGGTGCAATTTATTCTCTGCCGAGATATATAGCCAGTAACCCTCAACGTGTGTATCGGTTTAAAACCCGAGATGCACTTGAAGGATGATGTAAGACCACTGATCCTAGTAGCCGCTAAGACTCACGTTGATTTGCAAAATCGGCCTGAGGATCAAGTCCTAGCTCGGCAGAATACTTCGGGACACAAAAAGCGGCGTGCTCAGTCCTCGAGACTCAGGTTGGGTGCGGCCGACCAACCTGAGGATCAAAATCTCCTCGGAAACTGTATTGCACTTAAAATTTTCTGCATTGGACAGGCAATGCAGTAGCCCCCGAGACACTGGTCGGGTGGCAACACCAGATCAGGGGATCGATGTGCCCCTTTAATATTTTTAAATAATAAGCTCGAAGCCTAGTGCCCCCGAGCCTTAATGCGGGCACGGGTGGCCGAATTAAGGATCGATATCCATAGTAAAATCACAAATTATGTGTAATGACTCTATGTATCCAAGTACTTTACGTCATTAATGCTCGGATCCGCATTGTACAAAACTTTGTTGACCGACCATCGGCTTCCACCTCCTCGGCCAGTAGCCGAGGAGTGTTTGTCCTACTTTATAAAGCCTTTATGAGGGCAAAGATTTACGACAAACAAGGCAATCTGGCCATACGGTTTTATAAACAAAGGTACGCAGAGAGATATGTTATATTACTGTTTAACATAAGAAATGTCTTCCAAAGAAAATAGTCCCGCTATCGGTTCCTTTCTTTGGGTTGTCATGCTAAGCATGATCATGAAACCTCAGCTCTAATGTAAGAGCAAAATATCGAGGATTTAGTTTGGGAGGCCAGTTAATAGCCCCCGGTAGTGTTCGGCGACAGTCGAGGTCAAGCCGTAAACACTTCGGCCATTGTTATGAATGGCCCGTCATTTAACACAGTCATCGGATCGCTGACCAGTTTACGCTTATTGTGACAGTCAGTTTTCGGCTTTCTCCACTGAGGTGCTTAACCATGTGAGCTGGAAGCACAATCGCAGTGGTTCTCCCTTTGCACACCTAGCCGAACAAAGCGGAACGTAGGAGGCAAGCGCAGGAGCCGGGCAACCCAACTATTGACCGAAGACACAATTCGAAACCGATGCATATATAGCAATATCCGAGAATGTTTTTGCCGAATCTCTAAAGGTGTCCGGCATTGCACTGCGAGACTTGTGCTGAAAACACACAAATAGTTTAAAAGTGCCAAAAGCTTGGAAAACCAAAAAACGTCAGTAAAAACATGACGTCCGAACAAGATCAAGTGTTCGGTGCCAATCCGAAAATTGGTCTTAGAAAAAAAGTGCTTCTGTCGTGCTTTAACATGACACATCCTATCTCAAGACTTCAAGCGGGTCAGCCTACGGCTTCAACCTCCTATCCCGAGGCGGAGTACTTCTCATTAGGCCAGTTTAGCAAACTAAACTCTAGCGGCTTTGAGAGAGAAATTAGGCTCCCCGGCTAGTGACCACACACTCGTGTCGAAAAAAGGAGTGATAAATAATAATAGTAATAAAAACTTTGCAACGACTAAGAAGAAGAACACTTATTATAAAACGGCTCATATAAATTTAAGAGCCCCCAAGTGACTTGGGTAAAAGAATTTTATGTATAATGATTGTATGTACTGAAGTACTAATATCATATCTTTGTTCACCCAAACTTTAAACGCGTCTTAACCGACCGTCGGCTTCTCCCTCTTCGGTCAAGGACCGAAAAGTGTTATGTACTCCACCTGTCGAGAATATCGACAGTGTTTCCGATAACCAGGCAACCGGGCCATAAGGCTGTAACAGACAAAGCGCACTCAGAGAACTTATGATATATTACAGACGAAGTGTAAGAAGCATCTTCGAAGAAAATAGTACCCCCACCGATACCTTTCTTCGGTGCTCATTATTACTATGAGACTTGTGCAATAGATTTTTTGTACTCATGAGTTCCGTTGTGTGCCGACCATGATTGAAAACAATAAGAGCGCTAGCTTTCGGCTTCACCCAGTCTAAGGTCAGAGCTCGGAGGACCCGGTCGTGACAATCGCAGAGGTGCTCCCTTTACTCCCTAGCCGAACAATCGGGAACGTAGGGGTAAGCACAGGAGCCAGGCAACCCAGCTTGCAAATCGCTTAAGTCAATATGGTGCATATTGTGGCGTAATACACGAATAAGGAACGAAGCCGTACAAGTATAATCATATGCAAGAGGAAAAGCTTCATAAAGGAAGCCCCCAAATAAACGGGGTATTTGAATTTGTGTTTCACAAACAAAGTTTTGACAAGGAGATTTTTTATAAGCAACTTTTTTCCAAAAAAGTATAATGCTTGGTCGAACCGAACACAAGTTAAAAATTTAAAACTTTGAGCATGAAGACAACTTAGCTGGTTAATGTGTTCGGTTTTGATGACGCGGTCCGAGCTTGATGCGGGACAAGGTTCCATCCCCTCAAGCCGGTCCCAAGGTGGTGGAGCAAAGGGCTCGGCACTCTGAAGTGGTGACATAGCACGGTCAATGCAGGCCGGCAGAGTGATGCCGAAGTTCCCGGCATGGGGTAATGAAGTGTTGACGAAGCCCCCCGTCCAGCCGAGGTGACGTGGTATGTCAGTACGCCGAGTTGACGATACTGCCCAACCCGGATCATTATCCTGTGCACAAAAAATAGTGCAAACCGGAGATAATAGTAATGATAATAAAAAAATGTTGCATAATAAATAATTTATGCAAAGTGAGTAATAAAAGAAATATGGCCTGGCGCCAAAGTCAATGTCATTGCAGGGCGTCGGCGTGATGCAGTAAAGGTGTGGCAAAGCCTGAATTCATAGGTCGGTCCGAGTTCCGGATGCGGCGTTCGTCGGACTATGTATGGAAACTGACCGAACCACCACGCGATCGTCGTTAGTGCGGACATCATTCGATAGACCTGTGTACAGAAACAAACCAGAGTAATAATTTCTTGGGAAAAATAAACTCCAACAAGCAAAAATTACTAGGATTAATAGCACCTGGTTTATTTGTTGTAGCAATCCGAAGAAAGGTGATTCCAAAAATTGGGACTCGATCCGCACACCCATTGCCTGATGGGCGATAAAGCGACGGTATGGCGATGCTGGCAAAGGTTGGCTTGCCAAGGCAAAGCCGTCGGTCCAGCTAACGTGACAGAGCTGGTCGGCTAGTGACGCCGAAGTCTCCGGAGTAGGTTGATGAGGAGATGACGAAGCCCTCGGTCCAGCCGAAATGTCGAAGCCTCGATGTCAGCCGATGAGTCGAAGTAGGTCGGCGTGATGGACACCAGCTTGAAGAAGCAATAGTGCGGCCTTGCCGATGCAGGCCGTGACGTGGTCGATGCCAGCTTGATGAAGTGACCATGCGGCGATGTCGGTATGCCCGCTCCGTGTAATCCATGGGGCGGCGATGTTGGTGATGATTTATCCTTCACGATTGTCGGACTCTTGTTCGGCTTGCCGAGATGATGATCCGAAGAAATTAAGCTCGGCTCAACAAAGTGACGATGTGTCTAGCGCAGGTCGGCAGCCTTGGAGCAATATTGCTGGACTGGTTTGACACCAGCATAATGATGAAGATGACGTCAGGGGAGGCTTAAAAATTTACGGGCACGTGTTTAAAAACAACGCACAATACCCTAGAAGAGAATTCCTCTAAAAAGGTTTTCCAATATCATGTTCATAAAGAAACATGAATTCGGGTCGGATCCGTATTCGCGCAGAAAACGGATCCAAAAATTGGTCCACTCATCGGAAGGTTCCCGGAGTTTGAACCGTCGGATCGAGCTGAAATTTGGAGGGGTGGTAGATATGGGAATTCCGCAGTAGATGAACGGTTGGGTCTTCCAAAGGACCTCCGAGCTGGGCTCTGGAGACCACGCCCTAAACTCGTCCAGATTTGATAGGGCTTCGGTATATCGTAGTTTGTTGGAGATTCCTCCATCGAAACTCGAAGAAATTTTGCATGGTTGTTGTAGATGTAATTCCGCACTATTCCACCGAAGCAATCATCAAACTGACGCTCGAGGAGGCGGTGACGGCGAATTCAAGTTCGCTGTCCATAAAAACAGCACGGCCGCCCGAGGGCAATGTTGACGTTGAGCCCTCGAGCTCCATGGATGACTCCTCTATGACCATGATAGAGATCGGAGTTGATGTTGAAGAAGGCCCCCGTCTGAACATGACGATCGGAGATGGAGCACGGTCCTCGGTCGAGCCGGCGAGGAAGATGTCGGCGTTGCAGTTGACCTGCGGGCGAGCCATCGATCCTTTTGCCGATCACACAACAGAACTCTCAATGAAAGCACCAATGTCGGTGTCAAAACAGGCAGATCTCGGGTAGGGGGTCCCGAGTTGTGCGTCTAGGATCGATGGTAACAGGAGGCAGGAGACACGATGTTTACCCAGGTTCGGGCCCTCTTGATGGAGGTAATACCCTACGTCCTGCTTGATTGATATTGATGATATGAGTATTACAATAGTTGATCTACCACGCGATCGTAGAGGCTAAAACCCTAGAAGCTAGCCTATGGTATGATTGTTGTATATGATCTATCGACTAGCCTGGCCTCGGTTTATATAATGCACCAGAGGCCTAGGATAACAAGAGTCCTAGCCGAATAAGCCGGTGGGGAGGAGTCCTTGTCTTGATCACCAAGTCTTGTGGAATCTTCCATGTATACGGCAGTTGTCCGAACTGGCCCATGAGTATACGGCCATGGGGGTCCTCGGCCCAATCTAACAGATCGGGAGACGACGTGGTGAGTACCCCCTGGTCCAGGACACCGTCACCCGGCTCCTGTGTTTGCCTCCTACGTTCCGCTTTGTTCGGCTAGGTGCGCAATGGGAGAACCACTATGATTGTGCTTCCAGCTAGCATGGTTAAGCGCCTTAGTGGAGAAAGTCGAAAACTGACTGCCACAATAAGCGTAAACTGGTCAACGATCCAATGACTATGTTAAATGACGACCATTCATAACATTGGCCGAAGTGTTTACGGCTTGACCTCGACTGTCGCCGAACACTACCGGGGGATAGTAACTGGCCTCCCAAACTAAATCCTCAATATTTTGCTCTTACATTAGAGCTGAGGTTTCATGATCATGCTTAGCATAACAACCCAAAGAAAGGAACCGATAGCGGGACTATTTTCTTTGGAAGACATTTCTTATGTTAAACAGTAATATAACATATCTCTCTGCGTACCTTTGTTTATAAAACCGTATGGCCAGATTGCCTTGTTTGTCGTAAATATTTTCCCTCATAAAGGCTTTATAAAGTAGGACAAATACTCCACGGCTACTAGCCGAGGAGGTGGAAGCCGATGGTCGGTCAACAAAGTTTTGTACAATGCGGACCCGAGCATTAATGATGTAAAGTACTTGGATACATAGAGTCATTACACATAATTTGTGATTTTACTATGGATATCGATCCTTAATTCGGCCACCCGTGCCCGCATTAAGGCTCGGGGGCTACTGGGCTTCAGGCTTATTATTTAAAAATATTAAAGGGGCACATCGATCCCCTGATCTGGTGTTGCCACCCGACCAGTGCCTCGGGGGCTACTGCATTGCCTGTTCAATGCAGAAACTTTTAAGTGCAATATAGTTTCCGATGAGATTTTGATCCTCAGGTTGGTCAGTCGCACCCAACCTGAGTCTCAAGGACTGAGCACGCCGCTTTTTGTGTCCCGAAGTATTCTGCCGAGCTAGGACTTGATCCTCAGGCCGATTTTGCAAATCAACCTAAGTCTCGGTGGCTACTGGGATCAGCGGTCTTACGTCATCCTTCAGGTGCATCTCGGGTTTTAGACCGATACACACCTTGAGGGCTACTGGCTATATATCTCGAGAGAGAATAAATTGCACCAATAAAAAATATTGACAAAAAATCGGCCCACAGTCGGGGTGGTGCACCACCTCGGAAGCAGTCCGGCATAAAGCTCGGGCGCTAGTAGCTGGCTCCATAGAGGGCATTTCCGACATTAAGCTTGGCTAAACTCCTTCAACTTTTTTGAACCAAGGTGATATGACACCTCGGATATAGTCCGGCGTTGGAGCCCGGATACAGTTCGACGTTGGAGTTTGGACATAGTCTGGTGTTGGAGCTCGGATACATTCTGGCGTTGGAGCTCGGAAAGTGGTCCGGCGTTGGTGCTCGGCTGCAAAAGATACCTCGAATGCAGTCCGGCGTTGGAACTCGGACGCAAGAGGACGCTGCCGCCCGAGGACAACTTCAAACCCGAGGTGTGGCATAAAAGTAACAAGGCATTGATAAAGGCCGAAGACTTAAAGGGCTCCTCGGATACCCGACGTGTGAGATCTTCAGATTTAGCTCGGCAATCCTCAAGATAGAAGATGGGAAGATTTGTTGAACCAGTTTTCAAGACCAACGACCGGAGATGAAGAACAGTTCGGAAGAATCGAGGAGCGTCCATAACTTGAAGACCGGTTCAGGGGGCTACTGACGGTGTCCTAGACTAGGGGGTACTCACCACGTCATGTCCCAATCTGTTAGATTGGGCCAAGGACCCCCATGGCCATATACTCATGGGCCAGTTCGGACAGCTGGCGCATACAAGGAAGATTCCACAAGACTTGACGATCAAGACAAGGACTCCTCCCCACCGGCGTATTCGACTAGGACTCTTGTTATCCTAGGCCTCTGGTGCATTATATAAACCGAGGCCAGGCTAGTCGATAGAAGATATATACAACAATCATACCATAGGCTAGCTTCTAGGGTTTAGCCTCTACGATCTCGTGGTAAATCAACTCTTGTAATACTCATATCATCAAGATCAATCAAGCAGGAAGTAGGGTATTACCTCCATCGAGAGGGCCCGAACCTGGCTAAACATCGTGTCCCCCACCTCCTGTTACCATCGATCCTAGACGCATAGTTCGGGACCCTCTACCCGAGATCCGCCGGTTTTGACACCGACAGTGTGCATCCAACTTGCTTGCTCACGAAGACCTAGGACATTTTGAGGAAGCCCATCATTGAAATATACAAGCACTACTAGAAATCCACATTTTACCCCATATACCCTAGGTGAAATGCAAAAAACCATAGGGGAAGACTTTACCTAGAGCTTGCCCTAGGTAAAGAACCCTAGGTGTAGTATAGTCAGGAAAGAACTCTTTCCCTAGGGTGCATGTGGCAAGCTCTAGGGAAACTCTCTTTACCTAGGGGCACAAACCCTAGGGAAAGACCATGGGGTCCATATGAATTGTGACACCCCACTACTTCCCCTACAATTCTTTCCCTACTAGATGTTTAAATAATACCATAGGGATACATATATTCATATATTTCATATACAAATACACATTTCAAATTGAAATTCATGTCCAACATAATTAAATAATTAGATTCTGTGCCATAATTAAAATTTATAAATTGCAGCCAAAATTCATCATACACATCATATTATCAACAAACACATACATCAGGCTCATGGTCAATTTAGCGCCAGAATTCAAAAAAAAAACTATTGCGAAATTTGGCACGACTAGCACTGTTGGTCAGGTATCTACTACTACAAAAGAACTGTAACATGTTATCTATCATGCACTGCAGAAGATGCATGGTCTTCCAGTGTCAAGCCCTGCCCAAGCGGTTGGCTTCCTGAGATGTGTGACAAATTGAGTAAGGAAGTTCTAGATGCCATGAAAAGAAGCCGAACATCCCTTCAGCATCTGGGTCGGGTGCCACCAGAGTCAAAAGCTTGGAAGAAGCATCAAAGTGACATTATGGTCCTGAAATTAGTGATGACAAGCAGTTTAACACTTAGTTGTAAGTAAAGGTATATTGGCAACAACAATTAGTAAGTGTAAGTAAAAGAAAATGGTGATTTGACTTCGAGGTAAAACCAAGAATTACAAGTCAAGGAGTCGACAAGTCGAGAGCCGAGGTTGAGACTCATAGAGTAATCGTGACTAGTCTAGACTACTGCTGGACTAGTCAACATGGTACTGTAGTACTCAACTTATAGTAATTAACTACTAATACCTAGTATGCAATGTAGTACATACTATATATTACTCCCTCCGTCCCATAATATAAGAGCGTTTTTTACACTAGTGTAGTGTCAAAAATGCTCTTATATTTTGGGACAGAGGGAGTATACAATAAAAATTGAGCAGCAAGGGGCGTGGATCCAGGGAAGGAGCGGAACCAATAAGGAAGGGAGAGCATTGTAATGCTCCTGGCCACCGCCAGCGGCAGTGGCGGGCAATGGGCAGTGGTGGCGGCCTAGCCCCAGGTGAGGCGACTCGTTGTGGAGCGAGCCTGGAAAGCTAGGGTTGCAATGTTTTTTTTTCCTGCGGGCTGAGCTCTGCTCACTTATCCCTCGCAAATTGAGCCACCAGACTAGTCTAGACTAGTCGACGACTAGTCGCTCCATCGCTCGACTCAGCGAGCTAGTCTACATGAAGAAGCTAGTTGACAATTAGATTGAGACTATTAGACTAGTAATCATTGGGTAAAACCATGGAAGTTTCATATTGCCTATAGTTTAACTCAAATGACATGTTTTACTTTGTATTACAACTACTTCGCACCATCATAAGTTCATAACAGGAAAACATATGTGACTGAGAGTATTCCTTGTGTAATACTATGTCAGGTAAGAGAGAAGAAAATCCCAGCGTTGAATGTAAATTAGAGCACCCAATAGAAACATAACAAATAAAGCTGAGCAAGAAAAAGACTGGTCTCACACCAAATAGTAACATGACCAGTTACCTTACAGCAGCCTCGTGTCTTTTTTTTCATATAATGTCGCAAAAGTTTTATAGCATTTGCATCACCTTCTTCTCTTACCTATACACCAGGCATTTCGGTAATATTTACAATAGAAAAAATAACATGACGTACAACATATTAGCAACCCTCGGCTTTAAAGAAGTTATGTCACTTGTATTGCAACTGAATTAGAGAACGACCACATAGTATTGAGTGGCGCTCTCTTAAAAAATAAATAGGTACTGAGCAATAGAGAACAATCAGGCATAGTACATAGATACAAGGATTAAAAGCATCACAACGATGTCATTAGTATGCAGAGTAAATGTTTGCAGTCAGAATTTTATCAAAGTAGGCATGCGGCTATAAAATACCATTTGAGATTTTACATATTATGCACCCACCAGGAACAAAACAAACAACTCTATCGAACTAGGAGGAACTAGGTGTTGTACCAAGCAATAAATTAACTAAGAAATTGAAACAAGCAATTACAAAAAGCACAAAGGAGATATTGAAGGATAGGAACATCAGCACAAAGTAGGTTGGATGGTTTTTAGTGCTAGATAATTATGTTGTGCTGCAGAAGTAGTTTCCACTGACCTTTCTATATTTTCTCCTCTGTTCTTCAGAAAACTCTATTTTATTAACGCCTTTTATACCATCAACAGCACCCCCGTCTTCAGCTATCTCCTCCACCTATACAATAATAATTGAAACTTTAATGCAACTGCTCCATACTTACTTACGAAGCCTTTTATCCCAAACAAGTTGGGGTAGGCTAGATATGAAACCCTTTCACGAGGACTTCCCAGGAGGTCACCCATCCTAGTACTACTCTCGCCCAAATGGGTTTCATACCCAAAAGACTGGCTAGTTTTTACGTTGGCTCGCCAAGCCTATCACAACCCTTAGATATGAAACCCTTTCACGAGGACTTCCTAGGAGGTCACCCATCCTAGTACTATTCTCGCTCAAATGGGTTTCATACCTATGGGACTGGCTAGTTTTTACGTTGGCTCGCCAAGCCTATCACAACCCTCCTCCTTTACCCGGGCTTGGGACCGGCTATGCCTAGAAACTTTAATGCAACTGCTCCATGGAGAAGACAAATAAAATAGGAAATTAGTATGATGGCAAACTTTACGGGAAATATCAGTATAATGGTAAATGCCATGGTGAGCCTGTTATTTAAGGCCAAATAGAAATTCTTATGATCCTTACACTTGTCTAGCTAACTCTAACAACAAAGTTTACAACTTGTATAGCTAGATGGCTGGACTATTTTAAACTTAAACATCTGGACAATATGCCTGAAGATTACGGGTAGCTAGCTCTAAGAACAAACTTCAAACAGTTGGGCATGCTATGGCACAAGCTTCCAGGAGGACCAAGACTAGAATCTATTTACCTAACTATATATGCTGATCAGTAGGAGTATATATGACAGTGAACATGAGCAGTAAACATATAAATGACACTACAGAAGTGTAGCAACTATGAACCAACACGTCGTAAGTAGCTACAGTTATCAGTTCTATGTGTACAGAAATATAAACAGCAAAGCCAACAATACAAGTTTGCATTACAAATAGCTAGCAAAAAGAGACTGGAAGACACTGTCAAACAGTAATGCATTCTATAATAACCAATAGATAGACTGCATGAATATATCCTACTTGATACATTTAAATGTCTACATTTTGACCAGAATTTAAATGGTTGATTGGCTCACTCGTATTCATGCATTTTCATATGTATGCACTTTTGTTGGATATATACCAGAACTTGAGGTGGTCTCATCACCGAAGATCCAGGACATGAGCACATTTCCAAAAGTATCTTAGTTAACTATATTACCATGGGCACAAATTCAGACTGCTCAATTTTACATGTATTGAGATAGATAACATGCTGATAGCATCACGTTAATGCAGGTAAATCATGTGATATACTCTAACTAATAGTGGGCAACTTTGCAATATGAAATTCTCTTATCAACTACCGACTAACTATGTTCTGCCAAATCCACCAATGGCATACCACGTACCAGCTATAGGACCCAATCATCAACCAATGAACAGGTGAAGGACTGAAGGGGATCCTCTAAATAAACAACAGGGAGCGAAGAAAGAGGGCGACGTCTATCCATACCTTGAGGCTCTCTATGACCCCGGGATGACCTCGTGCTCGAGCTCGAGAACTCGCCCTCAGTGTTCTCCGGCGGTCACTATGGTCCACCGGCAGCGCAGCCACCAAGGGTGTCACGGTTTCCTCGACACTAGTGGTGCGATGCCATCGCACCGGTCGGCGTGGCCATGGAAACCCCACCCGTCGCAGCCATGGATCAACGCACGCCGCCATGGCTGGGCATGAAGATGCGGTATGGGCGGATCTGGCCGAGCGGGGAGGAGCAGAGGCCGTGCGATGGGGCGGATCGGGCCGGAGCATGGCCGGGCAGGGAGTGCCAAGGGCCGGGCGATGGGGCGCATCGAACCGGAGCGTGAGAGGATCAGGGGTCGTGCGGCGGGACGGAGTGGCAGGGAGCGGCGGGGCTGGGCGCGGCGCGGTGGCTGGAGGGGAAATCTTGGGGAGAGGAGGGGGATTTGTTTTACCCTGGCGGCGGAAGGCAAAACAGAGGAGAAACCTAACCTTGGTGAAATTTTTCCACCTCTTGCGCGCCCTTTCTCCCTTCCCTTTCCCACTGCCCAATGGGGCCCACCGTGTGGAACGAAATAAAAGGCGCGCTGCCGACAAAAATGGCGCAAGGAGACATCAGGTGGCAACAGTGGGGCACGGCTTCGTGGCTTTAGGGGAAGTTTGTTTCCAACTTTGTTTTTTTTCGCTAAAAATTCAACTTCCCCTTGGGTATACTGTTCGTTGCTTTTCTTTCCTTAGTGCAGGCCAATGAGTTCTAGGTAAAGGACTTGACCTTAGGTAAAATGGTAGTTTCTAGTAGTGAAGCCAAGTTCTATAACGTAGAATTTCCACTAGTATATGAAAGTGACAACATAGGAGACTCTTTATCATGAAGATCATGGTGCTACTTTGAAGCACAAGTGTGAAAAAATGATAGTAACATTGTCATTTCTCTCTTTTTCTCTCATTTTTCATTTTTTATATTTTTTTATTTGGGCCTTTTCTCTTTTTTTATGGCCTCTTTTTTTTCTTTTCGTCCGGAGTCTCATCCCGACTTGTGGGGGAATCATAGTCTCCATCATCCTTTCCTCACATGGGACAATGCTCTAATGATGATCATCACAATTTTATTACTTACAACTCAATACTTAGAAAAAAATATGACTCTATGTGAATGCCTCCGGCGGTGTACCGGGATATGCAATGACTCATGAGTGACATGTATGAAAGAATTATGAAGGTGGATTTGCCACAAATACGATGTCAACTACATGATCATGCAAAGCAATATGACAATGATGAAGCGTGTCATAATAAATGGAACGGTGGTAAGTTGCATGGCAATATATCTCGGAATGGCTATGAAAATGTCACACCCTAGCTAGTTCATGCATTAGAGTGTTGCATCATGTCTACTCTTTCATCAGAAACTTGAAATGGGGATGCCAGAACCCCCAGCCCCCTCTGAAACCAACTAGGGTTTTTTTTTGCGGGAAACCAACTAGGGTTTACTAAAACTTTTTCAATGAACCTGAAATGCCCTTCTAAAATGTCCATCATTTTTGTCTTGGTTCAGAACCTCTGCCAAAAGTGTTGCACAATTTTCTAGGTCATCTTAGGGTCTTTGGATTAAATGATAAGTATTTGAATTTGGGCATTTAAAATTATATAAAATATTTCAAATGCTCAAATATTCCTAAACTGAAATGTTTCATGTTGGAAATAATCCAACTATGGACCAGAAGCAGTTTGGTGATTTTAGGAGTTGCCTAGGTATTTTTAAAAATTCAACAAAGTTGCAGAAAAATAGAAAAAGGAAAATAACATAAAGACTTACCTGGCGCCCGCTAACCGGCCCACCTGCCGGCCCAGCCCAGCACCGCGCCAGCGAGCTGCTTGCCGGCCAGGCAGGCAGGCAGGTGCTCGACGGCGAGCACCGCATGGGTGCCACGCACCTGCTCGCCGCCTCGCCGCTCCACTCGCCCGGCTAACGCCGTGGATCGACCCCTCTCTCTCCCCCGAACCCCCCAGACGTCCCCTCTCCTCTCCAGCTCCTCCCCCTCGCGCTCCCCAGCCATGGCCGACGCCACCGCCGCCGCTCCATCGCCGTAGCCGCGCTCCCCGCCGCCCGTGCGTCGTCTCGTCGTGTCCAGGAGCTCCGCCGTCGTCCACTTCGTCGAGCTACCCGAGCCCCGTGTGCTCGCAAGGCCCGAGTCCACCGCACCGACCTCGCCCGAGTGCGCCGTCGCCGGAGATCCCCTTCAACGCCGTCGTCGCATCAGCTTGTCCCCGACCCCGCCGGTGGCCTCTACGGGTGCTCTGTGAGCCTAGCTACCCCTCCTACTCTTCCTCTCTCGCCCCCGAGCCGTGTAGCCACCGCACGAAGATCACCCGCACGCACCGCCGTGGATCTCGTCGCCGACGTGCTCCCGGCCATCCTCCGGCCACCTCTCGGTGTCCATCGCACTCATCATGCTGCGTTGGGTCCAACCGTGCACTCCCCGCACCTCACCGCACACCCTAGCCTCGAGTTCGTCTTCACCCGAACTCCGGTGGCCGCCTAGGTCGTCGCCGGCGCCAACTCCGGCCACCCCGACCCCAACTGACTCCACCAAGAGCCGCGGCTCGTCCTCAGCTCCACCCCGATGCCCTCTGCGACCCATTTGGTGGCCGGAACGGCAAAAACCACTTTCGCCGCCGCGTCGGGCTCGCCGGCGGCTAAACGCCGGTGCAGCCGTGTTGACTTTGACCACGGGTGGGCCCTGGTTGACTCTGTTGAGTCAATGACAGGTGGGGCCCCCTTCTGCTAATTATCCAGATTAGTTTAAACTAAATTAAATTAGTTAATTAGCCACTGACACCCTGGACCCACGCGTCAGGTTTGACCTGGACCGGGTCTGTTGACTTGCTAAGGTCAGCATGACCTCATGCTGACGCAGTAAACCTTTTCTGGAATTAAAATAAATCTAAAATGATTTATAAATTCCAGAAAATAATCCAAACTTCAAAAATTCATATAAATTCAACCGTAGCTCCAAATCAAACAAATTATATATGAAAAATGATCAGGAAAATCCAATCTATCCATCTGTACTAGTTTCATGCATGTTTAAACAAACTAACTTGAGGTTTAGTGCAGAACAAGATAAAACACTTTAAAGGGCCATTTATGAGTTTGAAATTTGAATCTTTGGTTCAAATTGATTCAAACCCATCTGGTTTTAGTTGCATTAGCCCAACACACTCACATTGCCATGTTTCATGCATGCATCATATTGTTGCACATTGTTTGGTGATAGTTGTGTATCGGTGTTCTTTGCGGCAGGTTCTGCCTCCGAGGAGTACCGTGATTACCCTAGTGAAGAACCGTATCTGTGCATCGACCCATCAGGCAAGCAACCAACCAGTTGATCATATCGATACAATCCCATGTTCTCGCTTCTGCTCTCTTTTACTGCAATAAGACAACGCGTTTCAAACTGCTGTGTGCTACGGTAGTTGAACCCAGTTGAACCTAATCTATTCGAATAGCCGCGTCCGCGGTGAAGGACTACTTGGTTGCATATACAGTTCATAGACAAGTAAACTGGATACTACTAAAAGCCTCAAGATAAGCGTGAGTGCCGAGGATGGCCCTCCGTAGGAAGACGGAGGTGGATTCTCGATAGTGTATTGAAGTGGTGAGTAGTGGACTCGTGTGCGCAAAACCATTTCAAGTTGGAGTCTCGCAGGATAGTTTAGCCAAGAGTCAAAGCTGGCTTGCTGCAATAACTCCACCAACCCTTCTTGATAATGTGCATGTATGTAGGATCTGACGTAAGTCTTGCTGGGTACCTTTGTACTCATGTTGCTATATTTTACATTTTACAGAAGATGCTGCAACCCCTTCTGATGGGTTCTTCATAGACGTTGACATCGATGAGTAGACTGAGGCCCAGGTGGTAATCCTGAGCTTGTGAAGGTCCACGTAGTATAGCTAGGCTTTCCAAGCCTCTTTTATTTTACTAGTTGTCTGTACTCAGACAAGATACTTCCGCTGCTGGTTTGTATGACTGTATGATTTGAATGTGGGTCGTGTGACCCGTACCTATATGTATGTTATGTATGGCTCTCTGAGCCTTTAAATAAAGTAATTGTGTCATAGAGTCATGTTGTGATGCCTTGTTGTATTTGCACATATCGAGCATATTGTGTGTATGATTGAAATGCTTGGTATGTGTGGGATCTGACTATCTATTTGTTTATCTTTAGTAGCCTCTCTTACCGGGAAATGTCTCCTAGTGTTTCCATTGAGCCATGGTAGCTTGCTACTGCTCCGGAACATTTAGGCTGGCCGGCATGTGTCCTTCTTCGTTCCTGTGTCTGTCCCTTCGGGGAAATGTCACGCATTGAGTACCGGAGCCCTGTTAGCCCGCTACAGCCCGGTTTACTGAAGTCCTGCTAGCCCAGTGCTACATCCCGGACCCACTTGCTGATGACCGACACGTTCGATGCTGGGTCATGGATGCCTGTCCCTGTAAGTCTGTGCCACTTTGGGTTTACGACTAGTCATGTCAGCCCGAGCTCCTTATCATATAGATGCTAGCGACATCATCATATACGTGAGCCAAAAGGCGCAAACGGTCCCGGGCAAAGGTAAGGCGACACCCGTGGGAATACCGTGCGTGAGGCCGCAAAGTGATATGAGGTGTTACAGGCTAGATCGATGTGACATTGAGTCGGGGTCCTGACAGCGTTGGCATCAGAGCCGGACTGCCTGTAGGTTCTCCAAGCCAAACTGGTCGATGTTGAGTCTAGAAATGCTTTAGTTATATGTAGGGGAATTGATTGTGGGATGGTACGTAAGGCTCTTTTTACTTCTTTACCTCATGGCATTCTGATCTGAGTCAGTCCATTCTTCTACCGGGGATTAAGGATTAGGATCTTCTCTCTCTATCAGGTTCACGTGTTACGAATCAGTAGTACCTTATAGGTTTGATGACTACAAGCCTAGTTCAGTTCTACTACCTTGTTATGCTGATAAGTTGAACCCAGAACCTTGATATGATATTATTGAGTGTCTATGCAATTTTTTGATAAATGTCTCAAACCCTTCTTGAGCATTTACAGCCGTTATGCTGTCGAAATTTTGCTAGAAATTCTAATGCCTTTGCATTATGATTGTGCTTTCAGATGGCCACTCGCGACCAAAATCAAGTGGTTCGCCTGACCCGATGCATTGGTGTGACCGGTCATACGTCCATGTTAGTCCGAGTGATGATCGAGACGGGTTACCGTTGGTATCCCGAATACACGGTCGAAGAGCAGTTTCGAGATTTTAACCAAAGCCAGTATCTTTGCACCGTCCGGATATTTCCCTCTTATCCCGGTTCTACCGAGGCTCTTCACTGTTCCTATGGGCTCGGTGTTACTATTGAGATGGCTGTGCAAGATGCGGCTTATTCTATGATGACCATCATGCGAGTCAGGACTGGCCTGCTTCGCAACACCGACTTTCGGTATATGCCAGCTTCACTTCCTGGAGCGCACGGATATCTCCGGGCTATCTATGCTGACCCCAGTCAGGAGGACTCACTAACTCGCACCACTGCTAAGTTGCTCGAGGATAAGGACCGAGAGAATCGGGCCTTGAGAATGGAGCTTTTCAACACCCGCGCCGATCATTGGGCCACCTTGACTCGGTTTGCACCGGATGTGCAAGCTGGATGCATGGATATGAGAGATATGTATCCTGTTAGGTCTGCTCTGCCGGACATGATGGATTGGCGTGATGTGGGAGGCATCACCCCACCTCGTGGTCCTCGCAGGCCACCGTTTGTTGGTCCAAGACCTCACCCTAGCCCTTTTGGTCCACAGGCTCCTCAGGACCATTTGTTTCCGGATGCTCACGTTGAACTTCCAGGCTATGGAGGAAACTTCTATGAGAACTACTACGGAGATGACTGAGATAGTAGTAGTTCCACTAGGTATTGTAATAGTTGTATTCCCACCGTCCTGCGTGACTTGTGGAATATGACTTAGCATGTAGTAATTCCGGAGGTGTAGGAAAAATAATGTATAGGAGCTTGGGATGCCTCCGATGATATGTAATCCTCCTCTCACCGTAATAGTACTTGTTGGTCTTGTACTAAACCTCGTATGTGTGTATGACGATGGAATAAAAGAAGTAGTTTCTGTATCTACCATGTCATACGGATGATCATCTTGCATTCTAAGTTGCCCATTACATTCTACATTCTATGTCGGAATCTTGTCATGTTGGACTAAACCATTGTCTTGTTTTTCCTAGGATGGTCAACACCCGCAACAACCCTACTCCCCCAGAGCAGGCCGAAGGCAGCAGAGTTGGGGATACAAATCTGCCTCACCCTCCCTCTCTGGCAGAAGTTATGCTAGAGGCTGAGAGAAACAAGCGGGAGACCAACCGTTTGTTGGAGCGTATTGAACAGAACACAGCACACCATCAGAGGACTAACTTGGTGTCACTCAGTGATTTCATCAAGTTACATCCACCCACGTTCCACCACTCCGTCGAGCCTCTCGACGCTGATGACTGGCTTCGCAGTATTTCTCACAAACTGCGTTCTGCGCTAGTAGCTGAGGCTGACAAGGTCACCTTTGCTGCATATCATCTTGAAGGCCCCGCCAGTCTCTGGTGGGAGAATTATGGAGCTATGCGCCCAGCGGACCATGTCACTACTTGGGCTGAATTCAGCGAGGCTTTCCATGAACATCACATTCCGGAGGGTCTCATGGACCCTAAACGTGAGGAGTTCTATAGTTTCACTCAAGGTCGACTCTCTGTTGATGCTTACAGCAGGGAGTTTGGTAACCTTGCCCATTATGCAATGGAGGAAGTTTCTACTGATGCCAAGAAGCAAGCAAGGTTCCGTAAGGGACTTAGTCCTGAGCTTCGCCGCGACCTCCGTCTGCATGAGTGCACATCTTTTCAGAAGCTTGTTAACAAAGCCATCAGTGTTGAGACTAGTCAGACTGATTATGAAGCAACACGCAAGCATGGCCATGACTTGGGTTCCTCATCCGGTGCTGGTCCTCAGAAGCGCCGCGTGTGGGTGCCTAACACTGCCCTGCCACCCAGGTTCACACCGAGGCCATCCTTCCAGGCGCCTCGCCCAGCTCAGCCATATGCACCAGCCAAGCCCTATGGTGGTACAACCAACAATGCTCCTCCACGTACCAGTTCTGTGACTTGTTTCAAGTGTGGGGAATCAGGCCACTATATGCGCGAGTGTCCCCAAACCAACCCCAACCAGACAGCAAAAACTGTTGGCCGCGGCAAGCCGACAGGGAAAGTGTTCCACGCCAAGCCGACCACCGCTACACGTGGCCATGTCAACTGTATCTCTGCTGAAGAGGCTCAAGAAGATCCCAACATCGTTCTCGGTACGCTCCTTGTTAATTGCCACCCGGCATCTGTTCTTTTTGATACTGGAGCCTCTCATTCATTTATATCCGAGAGCTATGCTCGTCTGCATAACACCACATTCTATGAGATGCCCACCTCTATGGTAATTCAAACTCCGGGATCCAAATGGCAAACTTCTAGAGTAAGCCATGGAAATGAAATTCAAGTCGACAAACTTGTTTTTCTCGCATCTTTGATAGCCCTCAAATCTTCGGATATTAATATCATCTTGGGTATGGACTGGATGTCAGCCCATCATGCCAAAATTGATTGCTTTTCTAGGACTGTTCAACTCACCCATCCTTCGGGGAAGATAGTCAATGTCTTGACCCGAATAGCCAAGCGACAGTTATATTCTCTTAACGCCAGCCCTTTGCCAGACCTTGAGGACGTTCCGGTAGTCCGTGATTTTCCGGATGTCTTCCCAGAGGAATTGCCAGGTGTTCCACCTGACAGAGATGTCGAATTCGTGATAGATCTCATTCCAGGAAGTGTCCCGATTTCCAGAAGACCCTACAAGATGGCACCTTTTGAACTAGCCGAGCTTAATAAACAACTCTATGAGTCCTTGAAAAAGGGTTTCATCCGACCTAGTTCATCTCCTTGGGCTTGCCCCGTCCTCTTCGTCAAGAAGAAGGATGGTACGGACCGGATGGTTGTAGATTATCGACCTGTCAACTTGGTCACAATTAAGAACAAGTATCCGCTCCCCAGGATCAACGACCTGTATGATCAGCTCGCTGGATCCTCAATCTTCTCTAAAATGGATTTGAGGTTGGGCTACCATCAAATCAAAATCAGGAACGGGGACATTCCGAAAACGGCCTTTGTTACTCGTTATGGCCAATACGAGTACACCGTCATGTCCTTCGGTTTAACCAACGCTCCAGCCACCTTCTCTCGGCTGATGAACTCAATCTTCATGGAGTATTTGGATAAATTCGTCGTGGTTTACCTCGATGATATACTCATCTACTCCAAGAACGAGGAAGAACATGCCGAACACCTAAGGCTAGTGTTGAAGAAACTTCGAGAGCATCGCCTTTATGCCAAATTTTCTAAATGTGAATTCTGGTTGTCAGAAGTGACCTATCTTGGACATGTAATTTCTGGTAAAGGCATTGCTATTAACCCTGAGTGAGTTCAAGCCGTCCTTAATTGGACTCCACCTGAATCGGTCAAGCAAGTTCGGAGTTTTCTGGGCTTAGCGAGCTATTGCCGTCGCTTTGTCGAGAATTTCTCCAAAGTTGCCAAACCTCTAACTGAATTCCTCAAGAAAGATAAAAAGTTCGAGTGGACTCCACAATGTGAGCACAGTTTTCAGGAACTGAAAAGACGCCTGACATCTGCTCCCGTATTGGTACCGCCAGATTTCTCTAAGGACTTTGTTATCTACTGCGACGCCTCGCGACAAGGACTAGGTTGTATTCTCATGCAAGATCGACACATAATTGCTTATGCTTCACGGCAACTACACCCACATGAGGAAAACTACCCCACTCATGATCTAGAGCTTGCAGCCGTAGTCCATGCACTCAAAACATGGCGACATTATCTTCTCGGTAATTGTTGCGAAATCTACACTGATCACCAAAGTCTGAAGTATATATTCACCCAACCGGATTTAAATCTCAGGCAAAGACGTTGGGTCGAGTTGATCACAGATTTCGACTTAGGAATAACTTACACCCCAGGGAAAGCCAACGTCATGGCTGATGCGCTAAGTCGTAAATCTTATTGTAACAACCTGATGTTACAACAAAGTCAACCGCTTCTCCATGAGGAATTTCGGAAGCTTAACCTTCACATTGTTCCTCAAGGATTTCTTTCCACCTTGGTGGCGAAACCTACCCTTACGGATCAGATCATCAAAGCACAGAAAGTAGATCCGGGAATTTCCCGCATCAAGAGAAACATCAAGAAAGGAGTTGTGAATTGTTTCTCCATCGATGATCAAGGAGTCGTATACTTCGGGAATCGGCTAGTGGTCCCCAAGGTGCGAAACCTGAGGCGATTGATCCTTAAGGAAGCTCGTGAATCTCCTCTCACTATTCATCCCGGTAGCACTAAGATGTATCAGGACCTACGCCAGAGGTTTTGGTGGACTAGGATGAAGAGAGAAATTGCTCAGTATATTGCTAATTGCGACGTCTACCGTCGTGTAAAAGCAGAGCATCAACGGCCTGCTGGCACCCTTCAACCCCTAGCTATTCCTGAATGGAAATGGGATAAAATTGGTATGGACTTCATTACCGGTTTTCCCAGGACCAAGAGAGGGAATAATGCTATCTTCGTCGTTGTCGATCGTCTTTCCAAAGTGGCCCATTTCTTACCTGTTCGTGAGAGTATAACTGCTAGTCAGTTAGCATACTTGTACATCTCCCGAATAGTGTCTCTCCATGGTGTTCCTTTGGAAATTAACTCGGATCAAGGAAGTCTTTTCACCTCCCGATTTTGGGAAAGTTTCCAAAATGCTATGGGAACCCGCCTTTCTTTTAGTACCGCTTTCCACCCTCAATCAAGTGGTCAAGTGGAACGCGTCAACCAGATTCTAGAAGACATGCTTCGAGCTTCTGTTATCTCATTCGGAATGGAGTGGGAGAAATGCCTTCCATTTGCCGAATTTGCTTATAACAACAGCTATCAATCCAGCTTGGGCAAAGCCCCTTTCGAAGTTCTCTATGGACGAAGGTGTCGAACGCCTCTTAACTGGTCAGAAACCGGGGAAAGACAATTCTTTGGCCCGGATATGATTCAGGAAGCAGAAGAGCAAGTTCGCATCGTTCGTGAAAAGTTGAAAACAGCCCAATCTCGTCAAAAGAGTTAATATGACCGAAAACATAAGGCTATGACTTTTGAGGTTGATGAGAAGGCTTACCTTCGGGTTACCCCTCTGAAGGGAACCCATCGCTTCGGTATCAAGGGCAAATTGGCTCCTCGTTACATTGGACCCTTTCGCATTCTCGCAAAACGAGGAGAAGTTGCCTACCAATTGGAACTACCTCCGCATCTCTCCAGAGTCCACGACGTCTTCCACGTTTCTCAACTCAGGCGTTGCTTCTCGGATCCTATCCATGGAGTAGACCACGAAACGCTTGATCTCCAAGATAATTTCACGTATCGAGAGTACCCCGTTCGTATCCTCGATCAAGCTGAGCGCACCACTCGACGTCATAATATCAAGTTTCTCAAGGTTCAATGGTCGCACCATTCTGAGAATGAAGCAACTTGGGAAAGGGAGGATCGTCTTCGACTCGAGTATCTCGCCTTATTCCCGGAGGAACCCAAACCTCGGGACAAGATTCTTTTGAGTGGGGGTGAGTTGTCACACCCTAGCTAGTTTCATGCATTAGAGTGTTGCATCATGTCTACTCTTTCATCAAAAACTTGAAATGTGGATGCCAGAACCCCCAGCCCCCTCTGAAACCAACTAGGGTTTACTAAAAACTTTTTCAATGAACCTGAAATGCCCTTCTAAAATGTCCATCATTTTTGTCTTGGTTCAGAACCTCTGCCAAAAGTGTTGCACAATTTTCTAGGTCATCTTAGGGTCTTTGGATTAAATGATAAGTATTTGAATTTGGGCATTTAAAATTATATAAAATATTTCAAATGCTCAAATTCCTAAACTGAAATGTTTCATGTTGGAAATAATCCAACTATGGACCAGAAGCAGTTTGGTGATTTTAGGAGTTGCCTAGGTATTTTTAAAAATTCAACAAACTTGCAGAAAAATAGAAAAAGGAAAATAACAGAAAGACTTACCTGGCGCCCGCTAACTGGCCCACCTGCCGGCCCAGCCCAGCACCGCGCCAGCGAGCTGCTTGCCGGCCAGGCAGGCAGGCAGGTGCTCGACGGCGAGCACCGCATGGGTGCCACGCACCTGCTCGCCGCCTCGCCGCTCCACTCGCCCGGCTAATGCCGTGGATCGACCCCTCTCTCTCCCCCGAACCCCCCAGACGTCCCCTCTCCTCTCCAGCTCCTCCCCCTCGCGCTCCCCAGCCATGGCCGACGCCACCGCCGCCGCTCCATCGCCGTAGCCGCGCTCCCCGCCGCCCGTGCGTCGTCTCGTCGTGTCCAGGAGCTCCGCCGCCGTCCACTTCGTCGAGCTACCCGAGCCCCGTGTGCTCGCAAGGCCCGAGTCCACCGCACCGACCTCGCCCGAGTGCGCCGTCGCCAGAGATCCCCTTCAATGCCGTCGCCGCATCAGCTTGTCCCCGACCCCGCCGGTGGCCTCTACGGGTGCTCTGTGAGCCTAGCTACCCCTCCTACTCTTCCTCTCTCGCCCCCGAGCAGTGTAGCCACTGCACGAAGATCACCCGCACGCACCGCCGTGGATCTCGTCGCCGACGTGCTCCCGGCCATCCTCCGGCCACCTCTCGGTGTCCATCGCACTCACCATGCTGCGTTGGGTCCAACCATGCACTCCCCGCACCTCACCGCACACCCTAGCCTCGAGTTCGTCTTCACCCGAACTCCGGTGGCCGCCTAGGTCGTCGCCGACGCCAACTCCGGCCACCCCGACCCCAACTGACTCCACCAAGAGCCGCGGCTCGTCCTCAGCTCCACCCCGATGCCCTCCGCGACCCATTTGGTGGCCGGAACGGCAAAAACCACTTCCGCCACCGCGTCGGGCTCGCCGGCGGCTAAACGCCGGTGCAGCCGTGTTGACTTTGACCACGGGTGGGCCCTGGTTGACTCTGTTGAGTCAATGACAGGTGGGGCCCCCTTCTGCTAATTATCCAGATTAGTTTAAACTAAATTAAATTAGTTAATTAGCCACTGACATCCTGGACCCACGCGTCAGGTTTGACCTGGACCGGGTCTGTTGACTTGCTAAGGTCAGCATGACCTCATGCTGACGCAGTAAACCTTTTCTGGAATTAAAATAAATCTAAAATGATTTATAAATTCCAGAAAATAATCCAAACTTCAAAAATTCATATAAATTCAACCGTAGCTCCAAATCAAACAAATTATATATGAAAAATGATCAGAAAAATCCAATCTATCCATCTGAACTAGTTTCATGCATGTTTAAACAAACTAACTTGAGGTTTAGTGCAGAACAAGATAAAACACTTTAAAGGGCCATTTATGAGTTTGAAATTTGAATCTTTGGTTCAAATTGATTCAAACCCATCTGGTTTTAGTTGCATTAGCCCAACACACTCATATTGCCATGTTTCATGCATGCATCATATTGTTGCACATTGTTTGGTGATAGTTGTGTATCGGTGTTCTTTGCGGCAGGTTCTGCCTCCGAGGAGTACCGTGATTACCCTAGCGAAGAACCGTATCTGTGCATCGACCCATCAGGCAAGCAACCAACCAGTTGATCATATCGATACAATCCCATGTTCTCGCTTATGCTCTCTTTTACTGCAATAAGACAACGCGTTTCAAACTGCTGTGTGCTACGGTAGTTGAACCCATTTCCTCCGCATGACCTGTCATTGCCACAGTAACTAGATGAAACCCACTAGCATGTGTAGGAGTTGATTGAGCCATATGTATGTGTTGTTCCTACCTTGCTATGCCTACTATGCTTAGAGTCGTGTCAGGTTTGGTTCATCTGGGTGATGGGCTAGAGTGAAATGATCATGCCGGTATTGAGAGTGATGTGGTGAACACGATTTGGTAAAGGTATCGATGAGAGGCCATGTAGGAGTACATGGTGGGTTGTTTCATTGAAGCCGACCTTAAGCACTGAGATCTGTATGTGTGATTTAAGAATCAGCTACTACCATGCATTGGGCCCGAAACCAATGGACCCTCTCGGCTTCTTATTCACCCTAGTTCTCTGTCCAGGAGTTGCAAGTAGTTTCTGGTGTTTGTAGCCTACTGGAGGCCGTGGACAGCGCTGACCGTAGGGGTGGGCTGTGATGCGGTAGGTACGTGGCACGGTGTACCGGATACCCGTTAGGTATCTCGGGAACCCTGTACACATCGTTCGGGGCCGTATGGGAAACCTCGGCCGGACTCCCTGCGGATGGAACCTGGATAGGCGATAAACCTGGATTGGAGACTTAGGTGATTAGGTAGGTCGTGGCCGACACCCACGTTGGGCTTCTGCTTGAAGGTTGCCGAGTACATGTCGTGTAAACGGCGGTAAGTGGTGAGAGTGTGTATGAAGAAGTACACCCCTGCAGGGTTAACCTAATCTATTCGAATAGCCGCGTCCGCGGTGAAGGACTACTTGGTTGCATATACAGTTCATAGACAAGTAAACTGGATACTACTAAAAGCCTCAAGATAAGCGTGAGTGCCGAGGATGGCCCTCCGTAGGAAGACGGAGGTGGATTCTCGATAGTGTATTGAAGTGGTGAGTAGTGGACTCGTGTGTGCAAAACCATTTCAAGTTGGAGTCTCGCAGGATAGTTTAGCCAAGAGTCAAAGCTGGCTTGCTGCAATAACTCCACCAACCCTTCTTGATAATGTGCATGTATGTAGGATCTGACGTAAGTCTTGCTGGGTACCTTTGTACTCATGTTGCTATATTTTACATTTTACAGAAGACGCTGCAACCCCTTCTGATGGGTTCTTCGTAGACATTGACATCGATGAGTAGACTGAGGCCCAGGTGGTAATCCTGAGCTTGTGAAGGTCCACGTAGTATAGCTAGGCTTTCCAAGCCTATTTTATTTTACTAGTTGTCTGTACTCAGACAAGATACTTCCGCTGCTGGTTTGTATGACTGTATGATTTGAATGTGGGTCGTGTGACCCGTACCTGTATGTATGTTATGTATGGCTCTCTGAGCCTTTAAATAAAGTACTTGTGTCGTAGAGTCATGTTGTGATGCCTTGTTGTATTTGCACATATCGAGCATATTGTGTGTATGATTGAAATGCTTGGTATGTGTGGGATCTGACTATCTAGTTGTTTATCTTTAGTAGCCTCTCTTACCGGGAAATGTCTCCTAGTGTTTCCATTGAGCCATGGTAGCTTGCTACTGCTCCGGAACATTTAGGCTGGCCGGCATGTGTCCTTCTTCGTTCCTGTGTCTGTCCCTTCGGGGAAATGTCACGCATTGAGTACCGGAGCCCTGTTAGCCCACTACAGCCCGGTTTACCGGAGTCCTGCTAGCCCAGTGCTACAGCCCGGACCCACTTGCTGATGACCGACACGTTCGATGCTGGGTCATGGATGCCTGTCCCTGTAAGTCTGTGCCACTTTGGGTTTATGACTAGTCATGTCAGCCCGGGCTCCTTATCATATGGATGCTAGCGACATCATCATATACGTGAGCCAAAAGGCGCAAACGGTCCCGGGCAAAGGTAAGGCGACACCCGTGGGAATACCGTGCGTGAGGCCGCAAAGTGATATGAGGTGTTACAGGCTAGATCGATGTGACATTGAGTCGGGGTCCTGACAGAAAATGCCATGATAGGTAGGTATAGTGGCTGTTTTGAGGAAGGTATATGGTGGGTTTAAGGTACCGGCGAAAGTTGCGCGATACTAGAGAGGCTAGCAACGGTGGAAGGGTGAGAGTGCGTATAATCCATGGACTCAACATTAGTCATACAGAACTCACATACGTATTGCAAAAATCTATTAGTTATTGAAATGAAGTACTACACGCATGCTCCTAGGGGGATAGATTGGTACGAAAAGACCATCGCTTGTCCTCGACCACCACTCATAAGGAAGACAATCAATAAATAAATCATGCTCCGACTTCATCACATAATGGTTCACCATACGTGCATGCTACGGGAATCACAAACTTTAGAACAAGCATTTCTCAAATTCACAACTACTCAACTAGCTTGACTCTAATATCACCATCTTCATATCTCAAAACAATCATCAAGTATCAAACTTCTCATAGTATTCAGTGCACTTTTAAGTTTTCATGTTGGATGCCTATCATATTAGGACTAATTTCACAATTAAAGCAAATTACCGTGTTGTTCAAGACTCTAAAAATAATATAAGTGAATCATAAGAGATCAATAATTTCTATAAAATAAAACCACCACCGTGCTCTAAAAGATATAAGTGAAGCACTAGAGCAAAAACTATATAGCTCAAAAGATATAAGTGAAGCATATAGAGTATTCTAACAAATTCCGAATCATGTGTGTCTCTCTCAAAAGGTGTGTATAACAAGGATGATTGTGGTAAGCTAAAAAGCAAAGAGTGAAATCATACAAGACGCTTGACGGTGTCCTGGACTAGGGGGTACTCATCACGTCGTCTCCCGATCAGTTGGATTGGGCCGAGGACCCCCATGGCCGCATACTCATGGGCTAGTTCGGACAGCTGCCGCATATAAGGAAGATTCCACAAGACTTGGCGATCAAGACAAGGACTCCTCCCCACTGGCGTATTGGACTATGACTCTTGTTATCCTAGGCCTCTGGTGCATTATATAAACCGAGGCCAGGCTAGTCGATAGATATATACAACAATCATACCATAGGCTAGCTTCTAGGGTTAAGCCTCTACGATCTCATGGTAGATCAACTCTTGTAACACTCATATCATCAATATCAATCAAGCAGGACGTAAGGGTATTACCTCCATCAAGAGGGCCCGAACCTGGGTAACATCGTGTCCCCTGCCTCTTGTTACCATCGATCTTAGACGCACAGTTCGGGACCCCCTACCCAAGATCCGCCGGTTTTGACACCGACATTTGTGCTTTCATTGAAAGTTCCGTTGTGTGATCGGCAAAAGGATCGATGGCTCGTCTGCAGGTCAACTACGATGCCGGCATCTTCGTCCCCGAATCGACTGGTCACCTTGGCTCGACCAAGGACCGTACTCCATCTCCGATCGTCATGTTCGGACGAGGGTCTTCATCAACATCAATTCCGATCTCTATCAAGATCATGGAGGAATCATCCATGGAGCTCGGGGGCTCAACGTCAACATTGCCTTCGGGTGACCGTGCTGTTTTTCCGAACAGCAAACTTATATTCGCTGCCACCACCTCTTTGAGCATCTCTTTGACGATCCCCTTGGTGGAATTGTGTGGAATTAAATCTACAACAACCACGCAAAATTTCATCAAGTTTCGATGGAGGAATTTCTGACAATCTACGATATACCGGAGCCCTGTCAAATCTGGACGAGAATCTGGACGAGTTTCGGGCGTGGTGTCCGGCTTCTAGCTCGGACGTCCTTTGGAAGATCCAACCGTTGATCTGCTGCGGAATTCCTATATCTACCACCCCTCAAAATTTCAGCTCAATCCGGCCGTCCAAACTCCGGAAACCTTCCGATTAGTGCATCACTTTTTGGATCTATTTTCTGCGCGAAAACGAATCCGACCCGAGTTCATCTTTTTATGAACGGAATTTCGGACATCCTTTTTGAAGGAAGTTTTGTATGGGGTGTTGTGTTTTGTTCCCGAACACATCCCACTAACTTTAAAATCTTTTGAACATAATCTTTAACATCATGCTGGTGTCAAATCAATTCGACAATATTGCTCCACGGCTGCCGACCTGCGCTAGACGCGTCGTCACTTTGTTGAGCCGAGCTCAACTTCTTTGGATCATCGTCTCGGAAAGCCGAACAAGAGTCCGGCATCGTGAAGAATAAATCATCACCAACATCGTCGCCCCACGGATTACACGGAGCGGGCATATCGGCATCGCCGCACGGTCACTTCATCAAGCCGGCATCGACCACATCACGACCTGCATTGGCAGGGCCGCACTGTTGCTTCTTCAAGCCGGTGTCCATCACGCTGACCTACTTCGACTCATCGGCTGACATCGAGGCTTCGACATCTCGGCTGGACCGGGGGCTTAGCCATCTCTTCATCAACCTATTCTCCGGAGACTTCGGCGTCACTAGCCGACCAGTTCCATCACGTTAGCAGGACCGAGGGTTTTGCCTCGGCGAGCCAACCTTTGCCAGCATCGCCGTGTCGTTGCTTTATCGCCCATCAGGCAATGGGTGCGCGGATCGAGTCCTAATTTTGGTAATCACCTTTCTTTGGATTGCTACAAAAAATAAATCATGTGCTATTAATCCTAGTATTTTTTGCTTGTTTGGGTTCATTTTTTCCAAAGAATTATTACTCTAATTTGTCCATCATATGTATGCAGGTCTATCAAATGGTGGCCGCATTAACGACGATCGCATGGTGGTTCGGTCAAGTTTCCGTACATAGTCCGGCGAACGCCGCATCCGGAACTCGGACCGACCTATGAATTCAAGCTTTGTCACGCCTTTACCGCATCACGCTGACGCCCTGCATCGACATTGACTTCGGCGCCAGGCCATATTTATTTTATTACTCACTTTGCATAAATTATTTATTATGCAATGATTTATTATTATTATTATTATTACTACTACTATTATCTTCGGTTTGCACTATTTTTTGTGCACATGAAAATGATCCAGCCGGACTATATCCTTTGGCGTCACCTCGGCTGGACGGGGGGCTTCATCAACACTTCATTACCCCATGCCGGGGACTTCGACATCACTCTGCCGGCCTGCATTGACCGTGCTATGTCACAACTTCGGAGTGCCGAGCTCTTTGCTCCGCCACCTCGGGACCGGCTTGGGGGATGGAACCTTGTCCCCCATCAAGCTCGGACTGCGTCTTCAATACCGAACACATTAACCAGCTAAGTTGCCTTCATGCTCCAAATTTTAAATTTTTAACTTGTGTTCGGTTCGACCAAGCATTATACCTTTTTAGAAAAAAAAGTTGCTTGTAAAATTTTTATTGTCCAAACTTTGTTTGTGACACACAAATTCAAATACCCGGTTTATTTGGGGGCTTCCTTTATGAAGTTTTTCCTCTTGCATATGATTATACTTGTACGGCTTCGTTCCTTGTTTGTGTATTACGCCACAATATGCACCATATTGACTTAAGCAATTTGCAAGCTGGGTTGCCTGGCTCATGTGCTTACCCCTACGTTCTCGATTGTTCGGCTAGGGAGTAAAGGGAGCACCTCTGCGATTGTCATGACCGGGTCCTCCGAGCTCTGACCTCAGACTGGGTGAAGCTGAAAGCTAGCGCTCTTATTGTTTTCAATCATGGTCGGCACACAACGGAACTCATGAGTACAAAAAATCTATTGCACAAGTCTCATAGTAATAATGAGCACCGAAGAAAGGTATCGGTGGGGGTACTATTTTCTTTGAAGATGCTTCTTACACTTCGTCTGTAATATAGCATAAGTTCCCTCAGCGCGCTTTGTCTGTTACAGCCTTATGGCTCGGTTGCCTGGTTATCGGAAACACTGTCGATATTCTCGACAGGCGGAGTACATAACACTTTTCGGTCCTTGGCCGAAGAGGGAGAAGCCGACGGTCGGTTAAGATGCGTTTAAAGTTCGGGTGAACAAAGATATGATATTAGTACTTCGGTACATACAATTATTATACATAAAATTCTTTTACCCAAGTCACTTGGGGGCTCTTAAATTTATATGAGCCGTTTTATAATAAGTGTTCTTCTTCTTAGTTGTTGCAAAGTTTTTATTACTATTATTATTCATCACTCCTTTTTTCGACACGAGTGTGTGGTCACTAGCCGGGGAGCCTAATTTCTCTCTCAAAGCCGCTAGAGTTTAGTTTGCTAAACTGGTCTAATGAGAAGTACTCCGCTTTCGGGATAGGAGGTTGAAGCCGTAGGCTAACCCGCTTGAAGTCTTGAGATAGGATGTGTCATGTTAAAGCATGATAGAAGCACTTTTTTTAAAGTCCATTTTTCTGATTGGCACCGAACAATTGATCTAGTTCGGACGTCGATTTTTCCTGACATTTTTTTGGTTTTCCAAGCCTATGGCACTTTTAAACTATTTGTGCGTTTCCAGCATTAGTCTTGCAGTGCAACGCCGGACACCTTTAGGGATTCAACAAAAACATTCTCGGATATTGCTATATATGCATCAGTTTCGAATTGTGTCTTCGGTCAATAGTTGGGTTGCCCGGCTCCTGTGCTTGCCTCCTACGTTCCGCTTTGTTCGGCTAGGTGTGCAAAGGGAGAACCATTGCGATTGTGCTTCCAGCTCGCATGGTCAAGCACCTCAGTGGAGAAAGCCGAAAACTAACTGTCACAATAGGCGTAAACTGGTCAGCGATCCGATGACTATATTCATAACATTGGCCGAAGTGTTTACGGCTTGACCTCGGATGTCGCCAAACAGTAACTGGGGGCTCATAGCTAGCTTCCCCAGTTTAAAGCTCCTATGACTAAGGGAAAGTTATAAAGCCCGCATATCTGATTGGTTCGTTTCTGCTAACACAACTGTCTTCGGACACCGAGACGTCGGTTAAGGGTTGTTTTGTTAGTGCGGAAACACCCTGCGTAGTATCTACCAAGGGGTAGAAGCCGACGATGGGCCACTTTCAACTGATAAATGGTCACAATGGAGTCAAAATAATGATGTAAAGTACTTGGATACATAGAATCATTACACATAATCTGTGATTTTACTCTGGATATCGATCCTTAATTCGGCCACTCGTGCCCACATTAAGGCTCGGGGGCTACTGGGCTTTGCGCTCATTATTTACAAACAAATTAAAGGGGCACATCGATCCCCTGATCTGGTGTTGCCACCCGACTAGTGTCTCGAGGGCTACTGCATTGCCTATTTCAATGCAGAAAATTCCAAATGCCAAGTGTTCGGCTTGACCGAACTATGGGCAAGCGTGTCTTCGGATAACAATAGGTACCATTTGGACCTATCCGACGTCAAGATAAATAAATTACGGTAACTTTTCAAGACCCTCTCTCAAGGGCCCGTTCGCCGATCACTATTATCTCTAATATATTACACTGTGTTTTTATTCCTATGTATGCTGCCGAGCTAGGAGCTGTTCGTCAAGCCAATTTCGCGCATCGGCCCGAGTCTCAGGGGCTACTGGGAACATCGGTTTCATGTTTTCCTTCAGGTGCATATCGGGTTTTAGACCGACACATACCTTGAGGGCTACTGGATATACATATACCGGTTATATATCTCGGCAGAGAATAAATTGCACCAATAAAAAATATTCACAAAATATCAGCCCGCTGCCTGGTGGTGCACCACCTCAGAAGCAGTCCAGCATAAAGCTCGGGCGCCAGCGGCTAGCTCCATAGAGGGCATTTCCGGCATTAAGCTCGACTAAACTCCTTCAACTTTTTTGTACCAAGATGATCTATGACATCTTGGATATAGTCCGGCATTGGAGCTTGGACACAGTCCGGCGTTGGAGCTCGGATACATTTCGGCGTTGGAGCTCGGAAGTAGTCCGACATTGGTGCTCGGCTGCAAAAGATACCTTGAATGCAGTCCGGCATTGGGGTTTGGACGCAAGAGGAAACTGTCGCCTGGGAACAACTTCAAACCCGAGGCGTGGCATAAAAATAACAAGGCATTGATAAAGGCCGGAAACTTAAAGGGGCTCCTCGGATACCCGGCGTGTAAACTTGTCGGATGCACTTCGGCAATCCTCAAGATCGAAGATGAGAAGATTTGTTCAACCAGTTTTCAAGACCGACGATCGAAGATGAAGAACAATTCGGAAGAATCGAGGAGCATTCCTAACTTGAAGACCGGTTCAGGGGGATACTGACGGTGTCCTGGACTAGGGGGTACTCATCACGTCGTCTCCCGATAAGTTGGATTGGGCCGAGGACCCCCATGGCCGCATACTCATGGGCCAGTTCGGACAGCTGCCGCATACAAGGAAGATTCCACAAGACTTGGCGATCAAGACAAGGACTCCTCCCCACCGGCGTATTCGGCTAGGACTCTTGTTATCCTAGGCCTCTGGTGCATTATATAAACCGAGACCAGGCTAGTCGATAGATATATACAACAATCATACCATAGGCTAGCTTCTAGGTTAAGCCTCTATGATCTCATGGTAGATCAACTCTTGTAACACTCATATCATCAATATCAATCAAGCAGGACGTAGGGTATTACCTCCATCAAGAGGGCCCGAACCTGGGTAAACATCGTGTCCCCTGCCTCATGTTACCATCATTCTTAGACGCATAGTTCAGGTCCCTCTACCCGAGATCCGCCCGTTTTGACACCGACAATGCTCCAAGCAAAACACATATCATGTGGTGAATAAAAATATAGCCCCGAGTAAAGTTACCGATAGATGAAGACGAAAGAGGGGGTACCTTCCGGGGCATCCCCAAGCTTAGGCTTTTGGTTGTCCTTGAATTTTACCTTGGGGTGCCTTGGGCATCCCCAAGCTTAGGCTCTTGCCAATCCTTGTTCCATAATCCATCAAATCTTTACCCAAAGCTTGAAAACTTCACAACACAAAACTCAAATAGAAAATCTCATGAGCTCCATTAGTGAAAGAAAACAAACTACCACTTCAAGGTACTGTAATGAACTCATCCTTTCTTTATATTGGTGTTAAACCTACTGTATTCCAACCTCTCTATGGTTTATAAACTCTTTTACTAGCCATAGATTCATCAAAATAAGCAAACAACACACGAAAAACAGAATCTGTCAAAAACAGAACAGTCTGTAGTAATCTGAAGGTTTCGACTACTTCTGGAACCCCAAAAATTCTAAAATAACTTTCTGTACTTGAGTAATTTATCTATTAATCATCTTCAAAAAGAATTAACTAAATATTACTCTCCAGTAAAAAAATAGCAACAAATCTCATGAGCGCTAAAGTTTCTGTTTTTTACAGCAAGATCGCAAAGACTTTCCCCAAGTCTTCCCAAAGGTTCTACTTGGCACAAACACTAATTAAAAGCATAAAACCACATCTAAACAGAGGATAGATGATTTATTTATTACTAAACAGAATCAAAAAGCAAGAAACAAAAATAAAATTGGGTTGCCTCCGAACAAGCGCTATCATTTAACGCCCCTAGCTAGGCATAAAAGTAAGGATAGATCTAGGTATTGCCATCTTTGGTAGGTAATCCATAAGTGGCTCTCATAATAGATTCATAAGGTAATTTAATCTTTTTTCTAGGGAAGTGTTCCATGCCTTTCCTTAACGGAAATTGGAATCTAATATTCCCTTCCTTCATATCAATAATTGCACCAATCGTTCTAAGGAAAGGCCTACCAAGAATAACAGGACATGAAGGATTGCAATCTATATCAAGAACAATGAAATCTACGGGCACATAATTCCTATTTGCAACAATAAGAACATCATTAATTTTTCCCATATGTTTCTTGATAGTGGAATTCGCAAAATGCAAGTTTAAAGAACAATCATCAAATTCACGCAAACCTAGCAAATCACACAAAGTTTTTGGGATCATGGAAACACTAGCACCCAAATCACATAAAGCATAGCATTCATGATCTTTGATTTTAATTGTGTGTTCCCACCATCATAGAGTTTTCTAGGGATAGAAACTTCCAACTCAAGTTTTTCTTCATAAGATTGCATCAAAGCATCAACGATATGTTTAGTAAAGGCTTTATTTTAGCTATAAGCATGAGGATAATTTAGCATTGGTTGCAACAAGGAAATACAATCTATCAAAGAGCAATTATCATAATTAAATTCCTTGAAATCCAAAATAGTGGGTTCGTTGCCATCTAAAGTTTTGACCTCTTCAATCCCACTTTTACCAATTTTTGCATCAAGATCTAAAAACTCTAAATTTTTGGGACGCCTTTTAACTAAAGTTGAATAGGGGACACATCAATAACTTTTAGATCTTCATCTTTATTCTCATAAAACTATAAGAATACGCTTTCACAAAGCAATCTTTCTTAGCACGCATCCTAGCGGTTCTTTGTTTGCACTCATCAATGGAAATTCTCATGGCTTTGAGAGACTCATTGATATCATGCTTAGGTGGAATAGATCTAAGTTTCGAAGAATCAACATCAAGAGAAATTCTATCCACGTTCCTAGCCAATTCGTCAACCTTAAGCAATTTTTCTTCAAGAAAAGTATTGAAGTTCTTTTGTGAATTCATACTCTTTAACACTAGTCTCAAATTCATAGGGCATCTTATTAAAATTTCCATAAGATTTGTTGTAGGAATTAACATAATTATTAGAGGAATTACTAGGGAAGTTTCCTCTATACGCGTTGTTACCAAAATTATTCCTACCAACAAAATTCACATCCATAGATTCATTATTATTCTCAATCAGAGTAGACAAAGGCATATCATTAGGATCAGAAGAAACACTTTTATTAGCAAACAATTTCATAAGTTCATCCATCTTTCCACTCAAAACATTAATTTCTTCTATCGCATGCACTTTTTTATTAGTAGATCTTTCAATGTGCCATTGAGAATAATTAACCATAATATTATCTAGGAGTTTAGTAGCTTCTCCTAAAGTTATTTCCATAAAAGTGCCACCCACGGCCGAATCTACACTACAAAAAAATACACTTCCGTGATGATACGTGTTTGTCACAGTAGGTCGCTTTTTTTGTCACACATGTACATCCATGACAAATTTATGACAGAATCAAGATAGTCATACCTGTGCTGTCGTAGAAGTGTTCCATGACATTACCAAAATTATCATCACGAAAGTGTCCACTTCCATGACGATAAATCGCGCGTCACAGAAGTGCTTTCATTAAGGGTGACCGACACGTGGCATCCACCGTAACGGAACACCATTAAGCTATCGGGTCGGATTTTGGATCCGATAACCCGTTAACAGCCCCGACCAATGGGGATTTTCCACATGTAAAATCATCATTGGCTGGAGGAAACACGTGTTGGCTCATCATTGGGACAAATGTCAACCACTCATTGGACGGAAGGCGCCTATGATACGTCGACATGTGGCATGGCCCAACAGAGGCCCATTCCTATGAAAAGGCCAGCTCGTTTGACTTGGTCAAAAGCTGGCGGGCCGGCCCATGGAAAGCCTGTTAACGGCATGTTCGAATATAGCCCATTTACAGCCCGCTAACCCAAGGCCCGTTACACCCTATCCAAATTAGGCCCAGTAGCGTCATCTGGGCCATCCAATATGATTCCAGCCTGTTTTCACTTCTGGCGCATGTATGGCCCATGACGTCTTTCGGCCCATATGAGGCCCTATGTAACTCTTGGCCTACTAACGGCCCGTGGTGAAACTGGGCCATAATGAACAGTGTATCACTTTACACCCATTAACGGCCCGTGGTGAAACTGGCCCGTAATGAACAGTGTATCACTTTATACCCATTAACGGCCCGTTATTCCGTTGGGCCGTTTCCAGCCCATGTTATCTTTCGGCCTTCTCAGAGCCCATTTATTCTTGGGCTCATTTTCAGCATTCGTTTACTTACGGCCCGTTACTGTTATTTTCTGCTTATGGGCCAAATTCAGCCCGTGGTTACAGTCAGCCCATTTGTGGTCTGTTAATACGTTGGGCCGATTTCATAGCGTCATCAAATATGACCTATTAACGATGGCCCGTTATGGTTGGCCCATGAACGGACGATTCCAACTCTAGCCCGTTTACAGCCATAATGCAGTCTGTTTGGCCCATGTTTGGCCAATCGATTATACGGCCCGTATAAGGCCCATTGATAATACGGCCCACAGAAGGCCCATTGTTTCTACGGCCCGTAGAAGGCCCATTGTTTCTACGGCCCGTAGAAGGCCCACTGTTTCTATGGACAGTAGGAGGCCTAGTGTCACTACAGTAAATATTAGCCCATGGTTATTGTGGTCTAGTTTTAAAAAATAGGTTATTGCAGCCACTAGCTAACCACGGAAAAAGAACTGCAATGACTACAAGCAAACAAATAAACAAGACAACAAGGAAATAAATAAGCAAGCAACTAACGCTAGGCTATCACGGCTATTACACATATTACATCCACTGGGCATCAAAGTTCGCCACCAGTGCAAATATAGGGAACAAAGCAGCATATCATATACACTGGTTGTCAAAGTTGGCGACCAGCGCAAATAAACACCGCAGCAAAACAAATCCAGAACTGAAACCACTTCAGAAGATGTGACGCCCCCGATTCAATCATACACTAATCATACACGCAAACGTGTACGATAAAGATCAAGGACTCACGGGAAGATACCACAACACAACTCTACAATTAAAACTAAGTCATACAAGCATCATATTACAAGCCAGGGGCTTCGAGGGCTCGAATACAAGAGCTCGATCATAGACGAGTCAGCGGAAGCAACAATATCTGAGTACAGACATAAGTTAAACAAGTTTGCCTTAAGAAGGCTAGCACAAACTAGGATACAGATCAAAAGAGGCGCAGGCCTCCTGCCTGGGATCCTCCTAAACTACTCCTGGTCGTCGTCAGTGGGCTGCACGTAGTAGTAGGCACCTCCCGAGTAGTAGTAGTCGTCATTGATAGTGGCATCTGGCTCCTGGGCTCCAACGTCTGGTCGCAGCAATCGGGTATAGAAAGGGGGGAAAGAGGGAGCAAAGCAACCATGAGTACTCATCCAAAGTACTCGCAAGCAAGGAGCTACACTACATATGTATGCATTAGTATCAAATGGATTAAGGGTATCATATGTGGACTGAACTGCAGAATGCCGGAATAAGAGGGGGATAGCTAGTCCTTTCGAAGACTACGCTTCTGGTAACCTCCATCTTGCAGCAGGAGAAGAGAGTAGATGGTAAGTTCACCAAGTAGCATCGTATAGCATAATCCTACCCGGCGATCCTCTCCTCGTCGCCCTGTGAGAGAGCGATCACCGGCTGTATCTGCACTTGGAAGGGTGTGTTTTATTAAGTATCCGGTTCTAGTTGTCATAAGGTCAAGGTACAACTCGGGGTCGTCCTTTTACCGAGGGACACAGCTATTCGAATAGATCAACTTCCCTACAGGGGTGCGCCACATTTCCCAACACGCTCGATCCTCTTTGTCCGGACACACTTTTCTGGGTCATGCCCGGCCTCAGAAGATCAACACGTCGCAGCCCTACCTAGACACAACAGAGAGGTCAGCATGCCGGTCTAAATCCTATGGCGCAGGGGTCTGGGCCCATCGCCCATTGCACACCTGCACGTTGCTTACGCGGCCAGTGAGCAGACCTAGCAACCTCCATTACAAAGGAAGTTGCGTTACGCGGTCCAACCCAGCGTGCGCCGCTCAGTCGCTGACGTCACGAAGGCTTCGGCTGATACCACGACGTCGAGTGCCCATAACTGTCCCCGCGTAGATGGTTAGTGCGTATAGGCCAGTAGTCAGACTCGGATCAAATACCAAGATCTCGTTAAGCGTGTTATTTTGAAATAACCACGGACGCCGACCAGGGCCAGGCCCACCTCTCTCCTAGGTGGTCTCAACCTGCCATGTCGCTCCGCCACAAAGTAACAGTCGGGGCCTTCGGGAACTCAGGCCCACCTCTAACGGGATGGAGCCACCTGCCCCTTCAGCCACCAATATCGGAATCACTCGCGGGTAGTCCTACGAGTCGACCTGACTTTAATCACCACCTGTCTAGCATGTATATATGTATAAGTATATACCCATGATCACCTCCCGAGTGATCACGACCCGATAGTATAGCATGGCAAACGTACAAGAGTGTAGGGCCACTGACGATAAACTAGCATCCTATACTAAGCATTAGGATTGCAGGTAAAGGTAACGACAGTAGTAGCAAGGACAGGCTATGCATCAGGATAGGGTTAACGGAAAGCAGCAACATGCTACACTACTCTAATGCAAGCAGTATAGAGAAGAGTAGGCGATATCTCGTGATCAAGGGGGGGGGGCTTGCCTGGTTGCTCTGGCAAGAAGGAGGGGTCGTCAACACCGTAGTCGATCAGGGCAGCAGCGACGTCGGTCTCGGTGTCTAGCGAGACAAGAGGGGGAAGAAACAATAAATATAATGCAAACAAATGCATGATGATGCATGACATGACAAAGCGTGGTGCTAGGTGTGCCCTAACGCGGTACAAGATGGTACCGGTGAAGGGGGGAAACATCCGGGAAAATATCTCCGGTGTTCCGCATTTTCGGACAGATGAACCGAAGGGGGAAAGTTGCGTGTTCGCTATGCTAGGGATGCGTGGCGGATGAACGGGCTACGTATCCGGATTCGTCTCGTCGTTCTGAGCAACTTTCATGTACAAAGTATTTTCATCCGAGCTACAATTTATTTTATATTAATTTTCAAAGTTTAACTGATTTTTGAAATTCTTGGATTTATTATTAATTCAAAATTAAAACAGAAATTCCAAGTGTACCCAAGGGTTGCCTAGCCTAATCTATGATGGTGGGGTCAGGGGGGTTTGGTTGACTGTTGACCGGGTCAATGATTGACCAGTCAACAGGGTTAGTGGACCCACATGTAAGTGTAATATGTGATAAAAATATTTTAGTAATCAATTTACCTAGTGGGGCCGCATGTAATAGACCCAAAGTGGCGTACGTTAGTACAAGAGGGAATTAGAGCATCTCCAATAGCTTGTCTATATGGATGTCTATACTCGTTTTCCACGACGTGAGCCCAAAACAGGCGTCCAACAGCTTGTCTATATGGTCGTCCAAATATACACATCCTCTAAATTGACCTCGACAATGTCCATGTCTGGACAGTGTGAAGGCATCGTCTAAACTTGACTGCAGTCATGATTTCCTCATCTCCCCAGCGACGGCCCACCTGTCATGGTCCCTGTATATAGACGTTTTGATACAAAACTAGACGTATACATGAGAGAATCTTTTTAGACCATTGTCTATATGAATATATAGATATCCAAATATGCACATGCTCTTGGAGATGCTCTTAGTAATAGAGGGGGATTAGTACTAGAGAGATTAGTACTAATCTAATGGCGGCCGGCCTCCTGGACAGAGGCAGTAGCTGCAGCGCAGCACGCACGAGCACACAAGTGTGCCGGCGGCTGAAACCAGCGTCGCCATCAGCGGGGATGCAGGCGCGCACGCACGCGCGGGCTGGGCGTGGCCATTACGCGGCCCCGGGCAGCAGCAGTTAGAGCACGCGGCAGCAGCAGGCCGCAGCATGCAGAGCGGCAACAAGCAGAGCGGCGACAGCAAGCGGAGCATAGCAGCAGCAGAAGGAATAGCAGCTAGTAGAAGCATCGGGCAGCAACAGGGAGGAGGCGCGCTGGCACTTGCGAGTAAGGGGAGCAGGGCACGACCATAGGCGGCAGTAGGCACGAGCGGGGTTCAGGGGCACGGATGCGGCGTCGTCTTGGCGTTCCAGCTCAAGGCAGTCCACGTAGAAGTCGAGGACGATGGACTACGTCTTCTGGACAAGGTAGAGTGGCGAGGGGAGCACGGTGGCTACGCCGGCGGCAAATCCATGGCGACGGCTACGCTCGGATTTGCATGGGAGAGAAGAGAAGCGGCGCGGGGAGGGAATGAATGGCGCTAGGGTTCGCCGGGGGGGGGGGAGCTCGGGGTGCCTTGTAGATGTCGGGGATGCGGCGGATTGCCGGCACATGGCCGATCCGCGGCGTGGACGGGCGCACATCGGCCACCCAGCCTCTGATGAACAGAGGTTGAAGGAAAAGGGGGAAGTTGGGCTGGGTCGATCGGGTGGCCGAGGCCTAGGTGGGGGTTGGGGCCTTTTGTTTTCATTTGTTTGTTTTGGCTTTTCTCCTTTTCTTATTTTTCTTATTTCTTTTCTGTTTCTTTTAGTTGCTGCTTATTCTCGCGTTAACAATATACCAAAGTGGCACCTAAATTGATGTTACCAATTATGCCACTACCACATTAACTTGTTACCCAAACTAATTTTTTTCGTATTTAACTAATATTTAAAAGCATTTAAATAAGAGTTTTCGCTACTGTTTTATTTGCCTAATAGTATTTAAATATTTTATAAAGGTGTGGTTTATCCACCATAATTACATATGCATTATTTGGTTCACTCCGAACATTTTAGTTTTAATATTTGAAATTTTTTATTGTTTGCTTGATTTTGAATTTGAATTTGAATGGGTTTCGAACTAACGCGACATTAGCAGCAGTAATTGAAGTGACGTGTCATCATTAGCAGAGGTTCATTGTAGCTTAACTATCTGGGTGTCACAGAAGATCTCAAGAAACAATATCCTGGGTACCCATAACGCTGGCAAGATGCTTAGCAAGCTTATTAACTTTCTCTTGTTTGGCGCTTAAATCCTCCAGTGCTTGCTGTTGCACCAGAAAATATGCATCTGAATTCTGCAGGGACTTCCTCAGTCCTTCAGCTTCCTGTCACAGCACATCTGATCGATGTCTTTCAACTTGAAGTTGAGACTCAAGAAGACGAATTGATTCAGACAGCGAGTTCGAAGAGCTTGTGCCAGCAGTAGTGGCCAGTAACTCGAACATTATATCAAGACAGAACTTTTGGGTTCCCTCACTATCGTCAAGATAGTTTTTATCAGCTTTCTTGAAGACCAACAGGGATGTCTCACTATCTTGAACCTTATCTGCATTACTTCCTTTACCATTAGATAACGCGGTACTGTTCTCCAATATTTTGTCCGCATTCTAAAAGAGAAACAAGCAGACACATCACATGTTTACCATGTTGTATATGAAACTCATTTTGGTAAATGAGTTCAGTAGTAAAGTAGACAGGATAACAACATGAAACAAACATATATCTATGTACCATGGTCACTTTATGGTCTATACCATTCTAGTTTTTGTTGCCAAATCAAGATAGAGACACAGTTCAAATAATATTTGTTCAAGACAAAGCAGAATAGACAGAATATAAGTGTGGGTAACTATAGAGCAATAACAACACTTGTAATGTGCATGACATGAGAACATAACTGTTTATTCAATTGAAACTGAAATCAACATAGAGCAGGTTACAACAGCAAACCAGTTAAAGAAACAGGTTTAAAACATACCTGTTGCGCCATTGGAGTTTCAATTCCATCCTTCAAATTTGAAAATAGTTGGTATGAGTAAATACAGTCATGCAAGAGCAAAGGAGTATGAACCATAGCTACAGAACCTGACCTGAGAACAAATCTTCTTCTCCTTTAAGCGTTGAGTTGGGATTCGGAGTGGTGGTCCTCGTGCTTTGGGCACTGCAGTTCCCTTACTAGCTGCTCGTGTTTGGGTGCTCTGTGGTGGAGACGGTGCTGTGTCAACTGGAACTGGGTTACTATCTGCCGGGGTTGGGGTTAGAAGGGGTGTAGCTGGCTCTCTATCCAACTGGGTAGGGGTACAATCTGCGAGAGTCTGGGTTATGTGTGGTGGATCTGGTCCTTGGGCAAGTACAACCGTGGTTCTATCTACATCAACTGGTAGCACTATCTTTTTTGAAGACCGTGTTGTTACTCCCTTAGATACTACCATCACGCTCTCCAATTCAAATGGCTGATAAACAAGAAAAGTAATTGAAAGTATAGACATTGTATGATAGACAGGTGCAATGGATAGTGGGGAATAATAGAGGGCATGAAATAATTCATATTTATGTTGTCTAACCAAACAGGATAGCATGACACAATTTCACATATATGATGGCTAACTAAACATGATAGCATGACACAATTTCACATTATGATGGCTAACTAAAAAAGATGGAAAGACATAGTTCAAAATATGAGACTATGTAAACAGGATGACATGACATAACTATATAATGTGTTTATTAAATAGGTTGGCATGCCATAATTCACATACATTCGCGGATAGAATGCCATAATTCAAAATATGATGACTGTAAACACTAAACAGGATGAGATGATATAACTATATGATGTCTTTATTAAATGGGTTGCCATGCCATAATTCAGATAGACGATGTGTATGTACTATGTAAACATGATGGCATGATATAATTCAAATATATGATTTATATAGTAAGCAAGTAAGCATATGGCAATCCATATATGATGTAAAAACTAAGCAATGCAAGACAACATGCATGACATGGGTAATATAACCCTGCCAAGTTTGAGCATAGACCTCAGGGGGAAAATAGGACTGGTCATCAGTCTCTGAATCCTCCTCTGAGGAGCTCTCTGTAACCAGCAAGATGTCTGCTTTAGCAGGTAGCATTTTCTGCTCTGAATACCTTGTTTTCACTCCAGATACTTCCATCACCGCTTCAAATGGCTGATGCACAGGAAGAGTAGTTGAATATACAAACGTTGTTGCCAAATGGAACACGTAATACAAAAAAATGATAGCATGATATAATTCACATACATGATGATTGGCTAAACATCATGGCATTGCATAATTCACATATATAATGCCTTTGCAACAAGATAGCATTGTATAATTCACATATATAATGTCTTGCAACAAGATGGCAATGCATAATTCACATATATGGTAATTAGACACTGAACATGTGGCATTCACACAAAGGATGTCTAAACTAATCAAATGACATAGCAATGCGAGACACCATACGCACTATATGAGCAATATAACCCTGCCAAGTTAGAGCATACACCTCGGGGGGGGGGGGGATAGGAATGGTCATCTGTCTCTGAATCCTCCTCTCAGGAGCTATCCGTAACCAGCAAGATATGCGCTTCGTCAGATAGCATAGTCTGCTCTGAAGACCTTATTTTCACTCCAGAATTTTCCATCACCGTGTCAAATGGATGATGCACACGAAGAGCAGTTGAATGTAATAACATTGTTGACAAATGTAATATGTAACGAAAAAAAGGATGGCCTGATATAATTTACATATAAGATGACAGCCTAAACAGGATGGCATTGCAAAATTCACATATATGATGCCTGGCTAAACAAGATGGCGTTGCATAATTCACATAAACGATGAATAAACTAAACAGGTGTCATTCGCACAAAGGATGTCTAAACTACGCAGATGACATATTTGATGTATAAAGTAAGCAATGCAAGACACCATATGCATGATATAACCAACATCAGCATGCCAAGTTAGAGCGAAGACCTCAGGGGGTAAATAGGAGTTGTCTTCTCCTTCTGAATCCCCCTCAGAACAGATATCTTCCTCTCGATTACAATCCGAAATGCGTGTTGGGGGGCTGCCTTTGCGCCTACCATGGAGCGACGTCTGCATGAAATTTTATTGCCACACAAGGCTCGTCTCTTTTGCTCTACATGTTCAGTTCCATTGTTTACAATAACTGTCATGCATAGGAATAAAACATAGTGAGATTATGTAATGAGTGCATGCAGAAATCCAGAGTGATGGTAGCAACCTGTGGATAGACCTAAAACCAATAATAGCAGGCAGATAATGGCTTCAGTTAAAAAATACAAATAATGGCTTCTTTACTGTTTGTTTCCCACCCAACATGAAACTCATAGTAGACACCGGAGATTAACCAGATAGTAGATAGATACTATTGATAGCGGCCCCGATATGTACCCCACAACCATTTAAAAACTCAAGTTTGACCATTAGTTTGAAGCTGACATAGAGTCTAATCAGTGAACAGGACGATAAAGTAGCATGTAATATTAAGCGATGCATAACATAAGCAGACACGAAAGAGTGCGTCCTCTCTTGCGGACCCGTGTAGTCCTCGAGGTCATCTGCTCGGTTGATGATGGTAGTGCAATTTTCATGACTGCCAGCGGTGTGGAAGGAGATCTGAGGCGGCAAAAGATAGTCTGGAGGCCGGATCCCTACTGTGCTGGACCTTTTTGTCATTGGAGCAGCTGAGCTAGGGTGGACGACGGCGCAGCAGGAGCGGGACAAACCACACAAGGTTTTCTTTGACAACTATCTGTAAGAGAAGTAATTCTGTAAGGGCTCGTTTGAATTGGAGGATTACAACAATGCAGGGATAGGAAATTGACAGGAATAGGATAGGAATGCACGTGCAAAACAAAGAATTTAAAAACACAGGATTTCTGCCAATCTGGGTGTTTGATTCACAACAATTGGAAGATCACAGGATGCAAAGAAGCATGGTGAGATTAAGTCAAACCATAAGAAAATGTACGGTTATAATGCTATTATGATACTATCTCTTAGTCTTGTGCTTCATGAATAGGAATTTGAAAAGGAGGACAAGTGAAAATTAAAATTCCTACGTTTTTTCTTTCAAGGAGACACTAAAGGAACAAATCCGTGTGCTCAGTGGACAATATATATAACATGTAGAGTAAAAAAGAGATGCAACAAGTGTACAACCTCTTTGGCGAAGCCATGTCGATCTCAGGGTGATTGGGTTGGCCGGTGAGGATGCTCCGGCTGACTTGGCTGTCGGAGGAGGGGAAGAAGATCTTAGGCGTCTGGAGATGGAGCCCGAGGTACTGCTCCGCTGTGATGGAGGGTTTCGTCATTGTACCAAATCAATGCGCCCTACAAATGTCATTCAAAACTTTGAATTCATGTTATGTTCAATTAAAATATTTCGCTACGTGTATAATGCATGCAACCTACTACTCAAATGAGCGTTTTAGTGCATTCCAAATGTATATACTACCGCTTCAATATAAACTAAATTTGAATTCGTTTCTCTATTTGAATAAGATCTACAGTAATGATTGTTGTGAAGTCAAAGCATTTGAATTTGTTTCTCTGTTTTAATAAGATCTACAATCATCATTATTGTCAAGTTAAACCATCGTTTGTGTATTATCTTCATAGCACACCACATGATTAGTCTCGAGTTACATATGAACTATGTGTACTATATGAACTCGAACTAGATTTTTTTAATCCACTTTATTTTGATTTCAAATCACATTACATTTCTAGATCTAGCTAGACCTTCATAATCTAAACCATGTCTCATATGTATAATGTGTTTATCACATTATGTATGGTGCCCCGCCCCATACGCCTACAAGTATTTAGATGTGAGTTGCAAACACCACACATTACCACAAATTCAAATAAAATGTGAGAATGTTCGATATATAGTATTGTTTAGATTGTTCGATATTTAGTTGTAAGCCGCAAACGCCACACATTATCCCAAATTCAAATAAAATATGAGATTGTTTGATGTATAGTATGGTTTAGATGTTCGGCATTTAGCTGTGAGTTGCGAAAACCATGCATTATCACATTATGGTATAACATGTGCACAACACGTGTATCACCGCTATATTCATGCATGCAATGTTTAAAACACTATGATCTCCTATTCAAATATATGAATCCGCTTTTATATCAAATTATGATCTTTGTTAGTCTCTTACACCCACACATTCCTCTAACCTTTGTAGCTACCACTAACTTTCTCTCATGCATGCACACGCCCTCCTCGCCCTCCCCCTCCCCTGGCATTCTATCCACCAGGCACATTCATTTTTTTTCTTTAGGTCGTTCTCCCAGAGTCTCCACAACTCCTTTCCGACACACACCGATCCATAAACCTCTCAAGCGATGCCTGCCTACAACATACAAACACACCTTCAATCTCCTCCTTTATGTGTCCTTGCCTCGTGTCTCTCATACGGTCAGACACACGTGTAAACTCTCGCCCCTCTTTTCATCGCTCTCTCACAACCGCACACTCCTCCCCCTATCTAGCTAGTAGTTGGGCACCACCTCCTAGCTCCATTCTCTCTATCTATCCGTCTCGCTGGGCCTTATTAGCCTCTAACAAATGGACGTACACCGACCGATCTCTCGTTATACATATAGCTAGCTAGGTACTTATAACTCGTTTTTACCCACACGTCAATCAACCTACCTCATTAGTTGTGTCTCTCCCTTCCTCCGACAAACAACAATTGATCTACCGATCTAGTTAGGTTTGCTTACCAAACACATGGTTCCCCTTCATCATCCATGGATGCGTCCCGACAGATCTATCACGCACAGGCACACACAGAAACACATCCCCACTCTTATTGATAACATTGAAGTTCCACCCTCAGTTTGTCTAGTAGGCCTCTCCCACCATCTTCGAGAAGCAACTCCATCACCCATCCAGCACTCTACCCCTCTCCCTCCCTCTCCCTCCCTCTCTCTTTCCTCTATCTCTCTCCCATCATATTTCCCGTCCTTCAGTTATGTATGGATGTCGACCGATCTCCCTCAAGACATAGCTGGGTCTCTCCTTCTCAACACATATACGAGTCGTTCTACCTCTATAGTTAGGCCTCTGCCTACCCCTCCCACCACCCCCCTTCCCCCCACACACCGATACATCAAGCGCTCTAGTCATGTCTCCCTGCCACACACAAACTTGGCATGTGCCCTCTAACGTTCCGATAGGCCAGTCGTCCTATATTTTGACTTGTACACACACACAATTTCGACGGCTCTCTTCATCGATCTCGCACCCACCCACTTGATCCTCTCTTCGACTCTATCGATAGCTATGACCCCTCCCTCTCTTCTCGTGGATTGCCCGACCCTCTATGTATGATATGGATAGGCCTCCATTTCACACACATTGCATGCAAAATTTTGTTTGAGATGTCATCGACACATATTACCACAAATAATTCACGAAATCAACCCCCCACCCCACCCCCACCCCAAAACAAAAAAAAACTCAAGAACACAGTTTGTATCTCTCTCACACACCCACGTAGGTGGGGAACATGCATGAAGAAAAGAGGTGCATGCACGGCGCACGTACTCCCGTCTCTTTCCCAACCACACCCGCGCGGGTACACGGTGGAGCTCATTTCTGTACGAAAAAGGCAGCCCACGTGGTAATTTGGCACATGTACTGGTTGTCCAGTTGGTGGAGGGAGCATCGTTTACCACAGGTGAACAAACAAATTGCAACTTGACGTGTTATGTTAAAAAAGAGGCAAACCATGTGGGGCCTACCTTAGAGGCAAGGCTCTATACACTGGAGTACTTTTGATGTGTCCCGTCAACTCGTAGAACGAGGAGAAGCTTGCTTAGTACACCATCTATCCCGCCCACGGGCGCGGTGGCTCGCAGGATGAGGTGAAGCTTGCTTACTACGCCTTACACCCGCTCCCTCATCCATGCTCGCGGTGTCTCGCAGGACGAGGAGAAAAATAAGGGGTTGTTTGGTTTTAGGACTAGTATTGCCACACTTTGCCACACATTTTTGCCAAACTTGACTAAGGTTAGTTTATCAAAATGAGAGCCACAAGTTGGCAAGCCTAAGGGAATATTGCCACATTTTTTGTGTGTATGCCATGTGGGGTCCAAGTGTGGCTTGCCTAAGGTGTGGCTTGAACCAAACACTCACCTAAGTTGGTCAAACTTGCCTAACCTTAGGTGTGGCAATCTTTGGCAAAGTTAGTCACAAACCAAACAACCCCTTACTACTCCCTCCGTTTACTCCTCGTCCCTACTACCTTGGTTATAGAGATTATATCATATTGTTTGGAATATATATGTCCTTTAGTAGATTTCAATATGAACTACTAGTACATACTCCAAACACTGATGTATATAGACATATTTTAGAGTGTAGATTCACTCATTTTGCTCCGTATGTAGCACTCTCCCTCGCCCCTCGACCCTCGCCCACGTGGTGGACGTGCAACAATTCATTCGGTCTCATATAGCCAAAACGATATATACTGCACTACCATTATTGCTCGACTTCCCGAAGAGGTGAAGAGCCAATCGCAAGGTCAATATTTTGGAGATGCCAAGCGCAAGGTTATAGGAGAACGAGTAGTAGGTGTCGCGTCATTTATAAATAAAGTTTTTTTCTTCAGTGGCACATACACAATATGATAGGTTCATATGGAGAGAAAAGGAGTACATAGTCAGGACGGGCCAGCCTACACGGTTGCTTGCTGGGGTTGCTCTCTTCACACACTCTCGCACAAAATGATTGTGGCCACATCTCTAACATCCCGGCGGATCACGTCCGCTTGGGGAAGGGGTGGATGCTTAGTGTAGATGCGGTGGCCGTCGCCGACGGCGAAAACCCACTGTCGGCACGTCCCGATCAGGGGTCCCCGCCGTTCTCTCTCTCAAAGCCAGTGAGGTTGCCTTCGTCCCTTGCTCACTACCGCGACGTGGGCAGTTGCCGCCTCCCGCCTCCCTCGTCAAGGTTGAGCTACGTCCCTCAGGTACAACTCCCTTTACAGCCGGCTTGCACCACTGCTCCAGCTGCCCACATCACTCCTTGTGGATATTTCTCTACTTCTTTGCCCCGCACATACCTCTACTGGCTTCTACGTACTGTATTTGTGATGAGTTTATGTCTCATCAACTAGTCCCAGTAATCTTATTCTAATCATGCTTGTTCAATTTCTTTGCCGCAGGGATGCTCATCTCGATTTTGGTGAAACTGCACAAAATGATCTGATGGTCAAAAGGTTGCAAACTTCATTTATTAGGAAGCTCGAACGTTGCCAGCAAATTGAAGCCTGGTCAGGGTTCACGGTTCAAGGGCTAGGGACTGCATGGATCGTTTTTTTCTTTAGCTGCCTCTGTTCCAAAATAAGTGTCAACTTTAGTAGTAGTACAACTTTGTACTAACGTTTGCACAAAGTTGAGAAACTTATTTTGGAATGGAGGGAGTACATATTTGCTATGATCTATCAATCATTGAGATGCAATAGCATGCATGTTAGTCTCCTTTGTATTTGATGAAATGTTGCAACGGGCAACCTTGGACGCAAGATACATGTAACAGAAGCTGGAAGCTTCATAGCATTGTACAAATTTATCTCGCTGATAAATTACAGTACGTACTATACTAGTACTTCCTCCGTTCCTAAATATAAGTCTTTGTAGAGATTTCACCATGAACCACATGCGGATGTATATAGATGCATTTTAAGTGTAGATTCATTCATTTTGTTCCGTATGTAGTGGAATCTCTACAAAGACTTATATCTACTAGTAATAGCTAGCCCCCACTACTAGGAATTCTCTATCCTCTCCTTGAGCCACGTCATCAAAATTGATGTAGCCGTTAGATGAAGTAAATCAGTCCATAATAGCCGTCTAATCTTGACGTTGAAAGGCTCCGCACTAAGCCACATGCAAGCATGCAGAAATACCGTGCCACATGCATGTGAGTGGGTTTTAAATCACATCAACATGTCTGCATGCAAGCATGCACCGGTAGCATGCATGTAAGTGAGCTTTTAAGTCCCATTAACATGTCAAAAAGAAAAATATAATCCCATTATGCAGTAGGAGTTCAGGAGTTGGCTGATCTTTTTTCCTTACGTGGGATGATCTAAATGATGATGGGAGTTTATTTAGTTTGGCTACCACATTTGTCATGTGGTTATAGAGTTTTTTTTGTTCTATGAAATCGATAATTTTGTGCAGAGAGATATACCGCTGTTCCGCGCCAACGCGCGGGGACTCATCTAGTAATATTTAGGAACGGAGGGAGTACTATGTAAAGAGTTAGGTGTCGCATGGTGATAGTAGTGTGAGGTGGGCCATGTAATCACTGAGCCTGCGTGTTTTCACTGCTCTTGCACGCCTCCGCTGTAAGAATGGAGAAAATTGTAATATAGTAGTAGTAGTATACCTCCTTTCGTTGAAAGCGTGGGACATCCAGCAGTCCTACCACCTCAGTAATAAAGACCAATGAGCCATCAAATCACATAGACCCAGCAGTAAGTTGGACGGACGAAGCAACCATCACTCTTGCGCCAGTGAGAGGTCGTGTCCGCTCTGCCCGGGCATGAATGCGGCCCCGATTCTTTGGAGCGGCGCTGACCGTTTCGGGCGGGAAGCGCGCACGGGAGATGGAGGGGCTTTGGGTGGGCCAGGCTGGTCAGGAGCGGGCGTGGCAGCTGTCCACATGTCCCTACCGGACACGCCCAGAAATGAGAGGATGCACCGACTCTCGCGGCTAAAATCGTACACTACACAACATCTCTCTGTAGGAGTAGGTTGATCGGTCATTCTCTCTAACACACACATGGTGTTAAACACACACACACACACACACGCACGCACACGCACGCACCTTGGTCCCGTTGCACCTTCTAACGTGACTTATTACGCCTAGACGGAGGGAGTAGTAAGTATACGAGATACGGTGGCACACTGACTTAAGTCGAATACAAGTGGCCAAAATTTGTGTGCATGTTATAATAAGGATTCACTTAAAATAGTACGTGAGCGAACAGAGGGATCAATTGGACAGTGTTCCCGAGCAGTAGCGAGATGTGTGAGGTAAGATACACCGCTAGCGCTTTTAATTTTTCTTATTAATTTGTTTGTTTCACCCTCTGACTGGTGGGACCCAACATACTACGTGGAGAGAGGTAAGGTGACTAAGGCTGCATTATTTCTGCACCACTGTGGATAGTCTTACCACCAAAGCCACATGACACGATTATGATTGAAATCCCAATGACTCCCACACACACAAAAAAACACGGCATGCTTGTCACACGAATGCAGGAATGTATAAAAGGTTATTTCCCTCTCGTTGAACATAACGGGAGGGTTGTGTAGCTGGTTAGCCTGTTCGCTCACTCTCTCGCCCTCTCCCGCTGGAGCCTCAGCACTTGTAGTTGCTCTCTTCACACTCTCTCGCCCTCTCCAGATCTAAACAAGACTTCGTTGGCCTCTCTCTCCCCTCACTGCTGCTCAAAGAGCCGGCAGGATCCGTCCGCCGGGAAGGGAAGGAGGCTTAACGCTGTCGCCGTCGGCGAGGGACTACCGGCGCAGCTGTTCACTTTCCACCCAGCGGCGGCGCGGGAGGGCCTCCAACCCCTTCTTCTTCGCCGCCGTCCCGTCGCCCACCGAACCACGCCCCAAGAACCTTAAGGTATAATTTACTTACTCCACATGCATTGCTCTAGCTGCATGTATACCATGAATCTAGGACGTGGTTCAAAGAGGAAAGGAGTGGCGGAAAGTAGTGGGAAAAGTTGTATATAGCATGAATCTAGGATGTGGTTCAAAGAGGAAATGAAGGGGGAAAGTTGTATAGCATTAATCTAGGACGTGGTTCAAAGAGGAAAGGAATGGGGGAAAGTAGTGGGGAAAGTTGTATTGCATAAATCTAGGACGTGGTTCAAAGAGGAAAGGAAGGGGCGAAAGTACTAGTTCAAAAAGGAAAGGAAGGGACAAGGCTGTAGAGCTTGAGCAGGACTAGATTTGCTGCGCTCACATAGGGAAAGGCGTCTAAAGATAACAAAACTGGGACCAACACAAATATGCTCCTTGGTTGCTTGTTCTTTGTTGCAATAGACTGTGCATGACCACAGTACATCGGTAGATGCACATGGTGCTGGTGCGTCCACTGACCAGTGCAACTCATTAGCTGTTGTTAATCTAAGGCCCTGTTTGGTTAAAAACTCCCTAGTCCCTACCTGGCTGGGTTCCAGGGACTAAACATGGACTAGAGGTTATTAAATGACATGCTAAAAGACCATGTTACCCCTAGTAATGAACTAATAGAGACAAGGTGCGATGCGTGGCAGGGGCAACTGTTGGAAAAAGTCCCAAAAAGACTCCCTCGGGGTGTTCTTTCTTTAGTCCCAAATGCCCACTTTTAGTCCCTAAAAGTCCCTCCTCTTTGGTTTAGATGGGACTGACACGGAGTTTTTTAGTCCCTACACCAAAATGTCCCTGTAAACAAACACCCTCTAATAATGCCGCTGGAAAATTGATGCAATGCCACAGTTAAAAGCAAATTACATGTTTAACGAATTTTATTGTTAATAGAATCTCTATGTTAATATTAATCAATGCAACCGTTTGAGAAATGCCACTGTCTTGCTTTCTTTCCCATTGAGATAAGGTAGATGCTTCTTTTTGTTGGCTTCTGTGTCATCCAGCATTATTGACCACTAATTGTTTCCTTTGCACCTCTGTGTAAATAGGGTTATCTGCTTCACCTCGTTGCCATTGTGACCTTTTGTTGCACTGCACAAAACACTTTTGTTTTAAGAGTGTTTTGTGCAGTTCAACCAAAATGTCACACCGACAACGTTGCTTGATTGCTTGATCTTAGTGGATCTGCACAAGAGGAGATCTTACTTCCTATCCGTTAAGGCAAATTTGGTTTAGATCTTCTTGTTGTGAGTTGTTTGAATTCCACATCATGAGAGGTCAGTACTAGCCTTCTTTCACATGATTCTGCAGTGTGCACTCATATGTTGTGCTACTTGTATGATAATGTTGCTTGATTTTAGTGAACTGCACAAATGGAGACAAGACTTCCAATCTGTATGTGCATCGTAATATCCCATTGAGGTAAGATGAGGATATTTCACAACTGCTGGCCTGTATTTTGCCACTTTTATCAGAAAATTAAGTTTAGTACTATACTTGTGCTCCCTAATTGACATGCCAAATCTTACATTGAAGGCGAAGCTTGTTTGTTATTGAACCAAGTGATGAAGGGGAAGAACAAGGGGAAGAAAAACAAAAATCAACTCCCGATGCTGTCATGAAAAAGTGGTATTGTCCTCGAGAAGTGCTTCATCTGTGCTGTTTTAAATATTTCCTTTCCTTTTTTCGAGCAAACAGTGATGCTAGCATTTAGTAGTCCTCTTGTCTTTGCACAACAGGATCATCTTCCTCTGAAGAAGAATATTGAGTACGTGAAGTGACTAGTTCCGATTTTGCCAGGATGAAGAAGCCCTGTCTATCTTATCATCAGAAGGAGCAGTTGAAGGATGGTTACATTACTCCCCACAAGACCAAACTAACTTCAGCTCAGAAGGACTGACAAAATCTCTATTTTTTTGCTGTGATGCGCGAGTACAATGTTGTTCTAGGATTCTTTCTGGTGAGTTCCATTTTTCTAAAAGTGTGCTCTACATGGACCATGTATGTGCCTGTTGAAACTGTCAATTCATAGTACAGTTTGCTCTATACTAATCACTTTTTTGTATTTGTGCAAACAGGGGTGCTCAGCTTGATTTCAATGGGAACTTCACAAAATGTTCATGAATACATCGAATCATTCATTTCCACCACAAGAAAGGAGGTGCCGATAAGTTCAAGGCGTTGCAACATATAAGGGCGAAATCATACAAGCTACGCATGAATTTGGTTGATTTTGGTGGAACTGCACAAAAAGAACAGCTGGTTTATTTAGCACGAGGTGCCATGTCAATGTCCGAACTGACGGCAAACCCTGCCCATTCCACAATCATAGGCATTTGATATTTTGGAATGGGACAACCTTGTCAAATTTTGCTCATTGATTTTAGCAAGACATGCGTTTGATATTTTCGAATGGGACGCCCTTGCTGTCAGCAGCGTCGATCAATTTTTTCTTTATTCTTTAGTTGTGAAGTAAATATTGCCTCTGACATGTGAGTCGCTAAGATGCATAATCATCGATTGTTTTGAATGTTCTCTATGAATTGCCAGGCTTGTGTGTTTGATTGCAATGTACAGAAATGCTAAAAACCTGCTCAAACTCTTTGTACTCCTTCTGTTCCTTTTTACTTCGCACGTTGTGAAAGTGCATACTTTTTTGTATAAGATTGGTCAAAGTAGAGATACTTTGACTGCAGACAAAACTTGTATGCAGACTAGGAAGGACAGGTGGGAGTACATGTGAAACTGCTGCAGACGAGGTGATCACCCTGGGAATAATGCTAGTACATATTGTTTTGCATGTTCATCCAATGCCAGTGATACAGGAATTCGAACTAATCGATATAAATTCATTCACACACGATCGGATTTCATATAAACATGCCAGATTTCATTACATTTCATACATTCTTCAACTAAAAAAGGGTGCGCTGGAGGTATAATTAATTAACCGAAGCTACCCACCTGTGTCCCACTGAGCCGAACAGAAGCTTCAGTGACTTAACTGCAGGTGTAGTTGCGTAACTGACATGTGGCCTATTGGGCCCACGTGTCAGTCAGCCAACTGCACCAGCAGTTAAGTAGAAGCTGCGTTATTCTCCAGCAGAACTCCCTGACTCCACGTCGCCGCCAAGAAGCTAACCGAGCATCAATGGTCAACCCGCCTAGCTCGGCTTCAACAGGAGGGTAGCAGCGGTGGCCTTACTTGGACCCGAGCGGCGGCGACCTACCGTGTTCTACTCTTCCTCATTTTCTATGTGGCGCGGCCTCGTTGGCAGCGGGGCGGGGCCTCGGCGGAGCCGGCGATGTCCTCTATCTCATTGCCGGCGGGCGGCGCCTCAGCGGAGCGGTGGAAATCCTCCCCCGCGTTGTCGGCAGGGTGGGGCCTCGGCTAAGCTGGCGATGTCCTCTGCCTCGTTGTTGGTGGGGCGGGGCCTCGGTGGAGCCGACGGTGTCCTCTGCCTTGTTGTTGGCGCCACGGGGCCTCGGCGGACCAGGGCCTCGTCGACGCCAGCGGAGCGGGGACTCATCGGAGCCGGCATTGTCCTCGGCCTCGTCCTCGGTCTCGCCAAACAACGCCTCGCCCGCTTCATCGCCCTCTTTGCTAGCCTCTTTGTAGGCGGCCGCAGCCTCCGCCACCCGCATGCCCTCCCTCCAGCGCTCGAGGCGGCCCTTGCGGGCGGAGCGGTATGAGTCGAGCAGCGCCTCCTGCTCCGCCCGCTCCGCGGTGATCTGCTCCTCCGCTTGCAGATGCTCCTGGAGGAGATGGTGGTTGTAGGCGGCGTCAGCTTGCGCCTCCCAGAACTGCTCCTGATGCATCTGCCTCACACTGTCCATATATTGGGCATGGGCCTCGTCGATGGTCATGGTGCAATGCACCGGCGAGGATGGCGTGGAGGAGGGGGTTGGCGCCGGATCGTCGACTACCATGTTCTTCATTGGGACGTCGTCGTCCTCCGGCTGCCTGCCGGTCGGCAGCAATGGCTGCCATCTCCTTGTGGTCCGTCGTCCGCCCGTTTTGAAGAGTGCTGGAGCGCGAGGAAGCCATGGTGGGCAGTAGTGGTGTGGACAGGAGAAAGGGAACGGATGCGGATGACTGCGGCTATGGCCGGCGCAGCAGTTTATATAGCAATGGTGGGCGGGCAGAGGGACGGGCGTGTGGCACCGGAGTAGCCGCCTCAGCAACCGCGTATCATTAATGTGGGCGGCAGATGGACGGACGGAAGACACTTGTGTTGTTTGAAGGCGGAGCAATCTCCTACACGGGGAAGCGGGGCGGGCGGCGCTGACTGTTTCGGGCGGAAAGCGCGCGCGGGCGAGGAGATGACTTTACTTGGAGAGGATGACAATGGGGACCCACCAGGTCCATAGCCTACGTACGCAAGTGCCTCCTTATTATATATATGTGCATAAAACTATACTCCCTTCGTCTAGGTGAATAAGTCGTATTAGAAGGTGCATCACGACCTAGGTGCAAGCAGATTGGTGGAAAAAAGAGTATTTCTCTCTTCTAAACACAACATTTAATCACATCAGTTAAGAGGATGCCTTATTAGCTACCCATGCAGGCCATCGTAATTCATAGCATGCAAATCGCTTTTATTTCTTGCCTAATAACCGCATGGACGTGCTGCATGCATTGGTCCTTTCACGAGAAAAAAAGGGAGGAAAGCGGTTTCCACGGGAGACAACGAGGCAAAGGTGGAAGCGCTCGCTGGAGTTATTTATTTTTCTTCCCCCTGGTTTCCTGACATCACAGTCCCACACCATTGTCAACCTATGTAGTACTAGTCAATAAACGAGAGAATTGCACAAGAAGCGGCCGACAGCTGGGACCAAGCAGCTCGAGCAGTATTTGTGTTTTTGAGGTGTGAGCACTGCAGAGTTTTTCGATCTTTAGCCCAGATATTATTTTTTCTCCTCTGAACAACAACGAAAACATCGCTGCATATATTAACTAGGCGGGGTGTGGCCCATCTAGCCCAGGCCAGATATTCAGCCCAGATATTAATTTTTTTTTTCAAGCTGAAAATGGCTAGCCCAGCTATACTTTTTTTAGGAATACCCAGGCAAGGTCAAGTTGTTATTCTCCGCCCCGCTCGGCTGCAAATCTTTCCTAGGAGGGATGCATTAGGCTTAACAAGAAAATGGGCTTTAAGAAATAATAAATGGGATGTAATTATAAAAACTGGGCAGTAACAATAAAAAAATGCACCAAACACGTGATTACTTTATAAAATATTATTTTTGGATATTGAGAATTTTAATTTCATTAATTGTTGCAAGCGCAATGTTTTGTTGTATTTTTACATAATATGAATTTATATTGAAATTGTATTTAATCTGACTAGAAATTTCGGGATAAAAATATTTCGGATCCCATCAAAATGTGGGAAATTTTATTGAATTCTGTTTTGAACGGTTGGTTGAAATGGGCTCTACTTTAAAAAAATTGTAAATGGGTTGTAGTAAATTCCATTAGAATTCAAAAATGGGCTACATATTCTTACAAATCTCAAATGGGCTATAAGTTCTCTGCCACACACTTCTGGCCTTACTAAGTTGACGCGTCCCCTAAAAAATGGAGTTGGCGCGTATGCAAGGCTTTGTCAACTTATAGTCAACCCACGGTTCTAGCAGCAGTGGTCCTTGGATGTCCATCCAACGGATGCCGTGCTTCTTCTTCTATCTTGGATATTCTAGCTTCACCCGCCCAAAAAATGATTCCTCCCCCTGACATCTGAGGCGCACCATTTCAGAAGCTGGCCTGTGGGCCTACTAAGTTGACGTACCAAGGGCTTTGTCAACTTAGTCAATATAAACGATTCTAGCTGCAGTGACCGTACGATGTCCATCCAACGGCCATAGTGCTTCTTCAACCTCTGGTCTTCTTGCTCCAGCCGCCCAAAGCAGCGCCGGTCGTGCCGCCTGCTCCTGCCTCCCATGGCTAGCTGTGCTGTCGTGGAGGCCTCACCACCCCTACTATTCTCACCGCTGGCCAGGCCCTGCGGTGACGGCAGCCTCACACCGCAGCCGAACGAGTGAACCCTCATACTCCTCTCCGTGTGGGCATCCACTGCCATGTCTTCACCGGCTCCGCGTCGTCCCCTTCCTAGGCCTCGCCATCGTCCACCGCCCTGGTGCTCTCGGCGCGGCGTGGTCAACGTGGAAGGAACGACTTCCATCGGACGTGGACTGTACGTGGAGAGGCTGACAGCTGGGTCCATGGCAGCAGCAAGGAAGTGCCTCCTTATTATGCGGAAAATAATGATTCCTCCACCTGACAACAGGGACCCACCAGACGAGCCACCAGTATTTTGCGAAAAAAAATGTTTCCCCCTAACAGCTGGGACCCACTGGACGGGCCACCGTATTTCGCGAAAAAAACGTTCCCCCGTGTCAGCTCGAACCCACCAGAAGTGCCTCCTTATTACGCACAAAAAAATGAATACTCCCCCGACTAGCTGGGACCCACCTTGCTGGGAGGCTGACTTGTGGGCCTACTAAGTTGACGGGGACGAAGGGCTTTGTCAACTTAGTCAATATGAACGATTCTAGGTCCAGTGACCGTACGATGTCCATCCAACGGTCGTAGTACTTCTTCAACCTCTAGTCTTCTTGCTCCAGCCGCCCAAAGCAGCACGCCGCATGCTCCTGCCTCCCGTGGCCGGTTGTGCTGCCGCAGAGGCCTCACTGCCCCTACTATTCCCATCGCTGGCCAGGCCCTGCGGCGACGGCAGCCTCACACCGCAGCCGAACCAGTGAACCCTCGTAGTCCTCTTCGCGCGGGCTTCCACTGTCGCGTCGTCCCCTTCCTAGGCCTCGCCGTCGTCCACCGCCGTGGTGCTCTCCGTGTGGCGTGGTCAACGTGGTCAAGGAACGACTTCCATCGGAAGAGTACTGTACGTGGAGAGGCTGACAGCTGGGTCCACGGCCACAACACAGTTTTTTTGTGATTTGCCAAGTAAGTCGCTTTGTCAGGCCTGTTGGGCTGCAAATCTTTCAAGACGAGGAGAGCTTTCATTCGGTTGGCTGAGAAAATGGCCCATCAGTAATGAGAAATGGGTTGTACATTTTTAAAACACATCAAACCGGCAATTAGTTTTAAATATCTTTTTTTTTCATTTCAAGATTTTAAATTACATTAATTTTTATGCATGGAGAATTTGTTGGATTTTATATTGATATACATTCATTTTTAAAATCAGTTTGAATGTGAGTCGAAATTTCGGGATTAAAAACAGTTCGTACTGCACCGAAATATGCAAAATTTTGTATAATTTTTTAACCGTTGCCACAATATGGGCTGTAATGCTAACAAAAAGAATATGGGCTTCAAAAAAACCTTAAGAATTAGCAAATGGGCTGTAAATTATTAGAAATAATGGCAGATGGGTTGTATGTTGTTTTCCACAGATTTGAGGCTTTCCTAAAAAAAGGTTGACGCACAAGCACTGACTGTTGGATGTTCATCCAACGGCCGTCGTGCTTCTTCAATCTCTGCTCTTCCTGCTCCAGCCGCTCAAACAAGGGCCGGCGGGACTGCCTGCTCCCTCCTCCTCGCGGCCGGCTGTGCTGCCGCGCAGGCCTCATCGCCCGACCGTACTCCCATCGCTGGCCTAGCCATCGCTCTACTCACCCACACCTGCTGTTATTCTCCGGCGACGGCAGACGCACCAGTAAACCCTCATACAGTCGTACTCCCCTTCACATGGGAAACAACTGCCGAGTCTTCCCTGCCTCCGTGTCGTCCCCTTCCTAGGCCTCGCCGTCGTCCATCGCCCTGGTGCTCTCGACGTGGCGTGGTCAACGTGGTCAAGGAACGACTTGCATCGGACATGGACTGTACGTGGAGAGGCTGACAGCTGGGTCCACGGCCACAGCAAGGAAGTGCCTCCTTATTACGCGGAAAATAATGATTCCTCCACCTGACAGCTGGGACCCACCGGACGGGCCACTGTATTTCGCAAAAAAAAACGTTTCTCCCTGACTGCTGGGACCCACCAGCTACATCTTCGCATGCAAGGAAGTGTGTCCGGGCAAAAAAAAATGATTCGCCCCCTGACTGCTGGGACCCACCAGCTACATCTTCGCAGGCAAGCAAGTGCCTGACAGTCGGGACCCACCTGGTCGAAGCGTACGTAGCATTGTCATTTTGGTCGCCAACATGTACGTGCATACTGGTTGATGCAGAGGCGCGCACGTGTCATAGTAGAGGCGCGCACGTAGCATGTACACGTACGTACAGCGGCCAGGGTGCAAGAAAGAAAATACGGCCACGTATGTGTACATACGGGCGGGGTCTCAAACGCCTACTCGCGCATACGTACGGTCAGGGCCCGTGTACATTGCTGGGTCGGAACAGAGAAACAGCATCGTCATCATGTTCATGGGGAGGCAACGGAATGCATCGTGTTCATCGGGAGGGCTTGGACATAACAGGCGATGGAAACGAGGCCTGGCGTACCGCACAACGGAGGAAATGGACCTCCTACGTTTGGAACGGCATCCTGTTGATCGGGAGGGGTCTGGCGTATCGCAAAACAGAGGAAATGGACCTCCTACGGTCGAAACGGGGGTCCTGTTGATCGGGAGGGGTGTGGCGTACCGCAAAATGGACGAAACGGACTTGTGTTGAAGCGCTACGGTCGAAACGGGGGTCCTGTTCATCGGGAGGGGTGTGGCGTACCGCAAAACGGGACTCCACGGGATACTGTTCATCTCCACCATCGACCCCCTCCAGCCTCCACGAGCTACTGTTCATCCACCGTCGACCTCCTCCAGCCTCCACCTGCGACTGTTCATCCATGGGCTCCTGGCCTCCTGTTCATCCAGCCTCCACCACGCGCTACTCCACCGGCTACTGTTCAACCAGCCCTCTCCATGGGCTCCTGTTCAACCACCCCTCCACGGGCTACTGTTCATCCTGCCCTCCACCATCTACTGTTCATCCTGCCCTCCATGGGGTGGTCTTGTTCATCCAGCCCTCCATGGGGTCCTGTTCATCCAGCCCCAACCGGCTCGATCGATCGGGGTCCTGTTCATCCAAAGGCAACACCACGGGGTCCTGTTCATCCACCCCCACCGGGAACTGTTCATCCACCCCCCACAACGCTCACTGTTCATCTAGAGGTAGCATCGATCGGCTTCAGTTAGCAGCAGTAGCGAAGGAATCGCTCGATCGGGTTGAGTTAACAGCCATCGATCGATCGCTCGGGTTCAGTAACGCGTAGCCTGCAGTGCAATCGCTCGGGTTCAGTTAGAGCCCAACGCCTCGCTCGGGTTCAGTTAGAGCCAACGCCTCGCACACACGCGCGTACGTGTACGAGAGGAACGCGCATCGCTCAGCCCCGACCTTCCACCGTAACCGGGAACTCCCCGAAATTTTCCTCGCCCTCGCTTCTACCATGGTTTTTTCCGTCATGGACGAGCCAAAGAATGTCATGCAGCTGCGTCTCCGGCTCGCCCAGGACGAAAAGCCCATTTTCTTTTTGTCATAGAAGTAGGAGCCCACCACATCTATGATGATACCGGGTTTTGTCACAATTATCGTCATAGAAGTGTCATATGTATGACAGAAAAAAAATTCGTTCGGCCCAAAATGTCACGGATGTGTCTTTTTCTGTAGTGCTAAAAGGTTTCTAGAAGCAAAATTCAATCCGGCATAAATTTTTTGTATAATCATCCACAAATTCAAACCATGAGTAGGGCAATTACGTATCATTAATTTCATCCTCTCCCAAGCTTGTGCAACATGTTCATGATCAAGTTGCTTAAAATTCATAATATCGTTTCTAAGAGAGATGATTTTAGCGGGAGGAAAATACTTAGAGATAAAAGCATCGTTGCACTTATTCCATGAATCAATACTATTTTTAGGCAAAGATAAAAACCAAGATTTAGCACGATCTCTAAGCGAAAACGGAAACAACTTTAGTTTAACAATATCATTGTCCACATATTTCTTCTTTTGCATATCACACAAATCAACAAAGTTACTTAGATGGGTAGCGTCATCTTCACTGGGAAGGCCGGAAAACGGATCTTTCATGACAAGATTCAGCAAGGCAGCATTGATTTCAGAAGATTCAGCATCGGTAAGAGGAGCAATCGGAGTGCTAATAAAATCATCATTGTTGGTATTGGAAAGGTCACACAATTTAGTATTATCTTGAGCCATCGTGACAAGCAAGCAATCCAACACACGAGCAAACAAGAAGCAAGCAAAAAGAGGCGAACTAGAAAAGAGAAGGGGAACGGAAAAAGAGGGTGAATAAAACGGCAAGGGTGAAGTGGGGGAGAGGAAAATGAGAGGCAAATGGAAAATAATATAATGCAAGGGATAAGAGTTTGTGATGGGTACTTGGTATGTCTTGACTTGTGCATAGACTCCCCGGCAATGGCGCCAGAAATCCTTCTTGTTACCTCTTGAGCACTGCGTTGATTTTCCCTTGAAGAGGAAAGGGTGATGCAGCAAAGTAGCGTAAGTATTTCCCTCAGTTTTTGAGAACCAATGTATCAATCCAGTAGGAGGCCACACGCAAGTCCCTCGTACCTACACAAACAAATAAGAACCTCGCAACCAACGTGATAAAGGGGTTGTCAATCCCTTCACGGTCACTTACGAGAGTGATATCTGATAGATATGATAAGATAATATTTTTGGTATTTTTATTATAAAGATAAAAAGTAAAGATTGCAAAAATAAACAGTAATAGAAATAACAGTAGATTAATATGATGGAGAATAGACCCGGGGGCCATAGGTTTCACTAGTGGCTTCTCTCGAGAGCATAAGTATTACGGTGGGTGAACAAATTACTCTCGAGCAATTGATAGAATTGAGCATAGTTATGAGAATATCTAGGTATGATCATGTATATAGGCATCACGTCCGTGATAAGTAGACCGACTCCTGCCTGCATCTACTACTATTACTCCACACATCGACTGCTATCCAGCATGCATCTAGAGTATTAAGTTCATAAGAACGGAGTAACGCTTTAAGCAAGATGACATGATGTAGAGGGATAAACTCATGTAATATGATATAAACCCCATCTTTTTATCCTCGATGGCAACAATACAATACGTGTCATTTCCCTTTCTATCACTGGGATCGAGCACCGCAAGATTGAACCCAAAGCTAAGCACTTTTCCCATTGCAAGAAAGATCAATCTAGTAGGCCAAACCAAACCGATAATTCGAAGAGACTTGCAAAGATAACCAATCATACATAAAAGAATTCAGAGAAGATTCGAATATTGTTCATAGATAAACTTGATCATAAACCCACAATTCATCGGATCTCGACAAACACACCGCAAATGAAGATTACATCGAATATATCTCCAAGAGAATCTAGGAGAACTTTGTATTGAGATCGAAAGAGAGAGAAGAAGCCATCTAGCTAATAACTATGGACCCGAAGGTCTGAAGTAAACTACTCACACATCATCGGAGAGGCCATGGAGTTGATGTAGAGGCCCTCCATGATCAATGCCCCCTCCGGCGGAGCTCCGAAAAAGGCCCCAAGATGGGATCTCACGGGTACAGAAGATTGCGGCGGTGGAACTAGGTTTTCGTGGTGCTCCTGGATGGTTTCGGGGTACGTAGGTATATATAGGAGGAAGAAGTAGGTCGGTGGAGCAACGAGGGGCCCATGAGGGTGGAGGGCGCGCCCAAGGGGTAGGCGCGCCCCGTGCCTCGTGGCCTCCTTGTTGATTGCTTGACGTCCACTCCAAGTCCTATGGATCACGTTTGTTCAGAAAATCACGTTCCCGAAGGTTTTATTCTGTTTAGACTCCGTTTGATTTTCCTTTTCTGTGAAACACTGAAATAGGCAAAAAACAGCAATTTGGGCTGGGCCTCTGGTTAATAGGTTAGTCCCAAAATAATATAAAAGTGTATAATAAAGCCCATTAACATCGAAAACAGATAATATAATAGCATGGAACAATCAAAAATAATATATACGTTGGAGATGTATCACTAAGGCCTCCAAAAGAAGCGTGAAGCTTCAGCCTACAAAAAAGATTTTGTGTTTGAAGAAATTGGCTGGATAAGGGTAGAATGATTAGAGACAGTGGCGGAGACCAGGGGGCAACGATCGAGCGAACATGAAGTACCTACTATACAATTGACGATACATAGGCAGGTACGCATGTATTTGCCCCCCCCCTAATTATCTCAGCGTCAATATTGGAAGCAAGAAAAAACAAAGGCCCATGTGAAAAAAGCCAACTAATAGCGGCCGATGGGCATTTTTTTGCGGTAATTCAGAGAGATTTATTAAATCAAGGAATTCCCAGGACAGTCAGCCAACGGGTTGGTCACTAGGAAGCTAGGGGTCTCATCGAGCCAGCACTCAGTCACACTCAGCGTGCAAGCATGCTTGGCACACAGATGTGCCGGAATGTTTGCTGACCGATTTACATGATGTACATCAAATAACAAAAAATCGCTAACTAGCTCTCCAATTTCTAGTAAGATAGGGGCCACAATTGAACGAGAATTGTGATGATTGCTCCAAAGTTGCACCATCTCTAGGCAATCCATCTCCATGATGACATGCGTGAATCCACAAATTTTGGCAAAGCAAGCACCATCACGCATTGCCAAAGCTTCCGCGATAAGTGGGTCAGAAATACCCACATGTGGTTTACACAAAGCTCCCGGGAATGCAGTGCTCGAGCGCACGACACCACCCGCACCACTGCAATTTTGAGCGAAGTTGATTGTCCCATCCGTTGTGATCTTAACAGTACCCGCATCCGGAAGCCTCCATCCATAACCTAGGAGTATTTTGGTAGCACTCCGTGGCAATTCCAGCAACGCAAGCAACTCCTTGATCAAGCGCAAGGAAGTAGCAGGATCCACGCCCTTTTGCTCATGTTTTAACCTATTGCGTGAGTGCCAAATAGTCCACATGATGGTGATAATTTTAGCTCGGTCCATCTCTGCCATCGTAGGATCACATAAAATGTCCCTCTCCCAAGAGCTAGAGTGTAGTCTGGGCAGTCGTATATCAAACCAAGCATATGCTTCTTCCCAAAAACTCTTTGCATGGGGGCAGAACATCAGCGCATGTTGGAGATCCTCCTCCATAGTTAAACAAATTTTGCACCTGCTAATCTCTGCAATGTGTCACCATTTTAGAGTGTGTTCATCTGGAAGAATTCCGCGTAGGACTCGCCACCAGAAAATTCAAACTTTTGGGACCACATTCAGTTTCCAAAGGGCTTTCCACATCTGTTTTTCAGTCGGTGAGGTTTCATTAGCCGTCCCATCCTCGAGAGCAGATCGATCTTTTTGAGTCACTAGAGTACGGTACGCCATTTTTACAGTGTAGTTGCCCGAGGGATCAAAGGCCCAAGCATAGTAATCTTCACCGCCTCCCTGCCGTAGCGGAATATTAAGAATAGCTACAGCATCAGGTGCAATGAAAGACTCTCGAACCAGTTGTTGATTCCACGTCCAATTATCTGTGTCAATAAGGTCCGACACATATTCAACATGAGTCGCTAGTGGTCTAGACAGTGGAGTCGTCATAGTAGTTCCTGGTATCCATTTATCCGTCCAGACTGAAATAGAGCTGCCGTCTCCGACCCTCTTGACCAGACCAGCATTAAGTGCCTCTCTTCCTGCTATGATCGCACGCCGCGTCGCCGAAGCAGACTTGGGCACCGATGCATGTAAGAAATTAGTATCAGGGAAGTAGCGGCCCTTCAAGACCCGAGCACAAGGGAACTAGGTTTGGTCATGAGTTTCCAACCATGTTTTCCAAGCAAAGCAAGATTGAAGAGTGGCATATCGCGGAAACCCATACCTCCATTGCACTTGGGTGAAGCAAGTTCATTCCAAGAAACCCAGTGCATACCTTTTTTGTCAAGAGAACTACTCCAGAAATAATGGGCCATAGGTGAACTAATGCTCTTACATGTTTTTTGTCAACTGAAACGTACTCATGCTGTAGGTTGGCATTGCTTGCACAACTGAATTCAACAAGACTTCACGTCCAGCACACACAAGTAACTTTTCAGACCATCCTTGGATTTTGGCACGAGCTCTCTCTCCAATATGATCGAAAGTGCCACTTGTAATCTGCCCTACTGCCGTGGGAAGACCGAGACATCTCTCGCTGAAAGTTTCAGCTTGAATATTCAGAGACCCCTTCAACAAGTGACGAACTGGTTGCGGTGTGTTTGTACTAAAATAAATAGCACTTTTATCATGATTAACACACTGCCCAGAAGCCGAAGCATATATCTGCAAAATTTCATTCAACCGCTGAGCACTTTGCTGTTTCGCACTAATGAAAATGAGACTATCATCGGCAAATAATAAGTGGCTGACCCAAGGAGATCTGTAGCTGACTCTGATTCCTCTATCAATGTAGTCACCACCATAATATTTCAGCAAAGATGAAAACCCTTCTGCACATAGAAGGAAAAGGTAAGGTGATACAGGATCACCCCATCGCAATCCCTTCGAAGGTGTAAAAAGGGGTAAAAGATCACCATTTACTCTCACTGATAATCTGACCGAAGTGGCACACTTCATGACAAGATGAACAAACATGCTGCTTAAACCTAATTTGAGCATAACAGACTCAAGATAGTGCCACTCAACTCGATCATAGGCCTTCATCATATCAAGTTTAACAACACAAGCATAGTTCTTTCCTTTCTTCCTTCTTTTCATAGTATGAACAGTTTCATAGACCACTAGTACGTTGTCCGTGATTAGTCGGCCGGGGACAAACACACTTTGTTCCTCACTAATAACCTCTTCCAATAAATATCTCATCCTGTTCGCGATAACCTTTGATGCAATTTTTTATAGCACTGGACAGAGAGAAATTGGACGGTACTGAGATATGAACTGGGGATGTCGTACCTTTGGTATCAAAGTAATCGAGGTATCGTTTAGACCCACTGGTAATTCCCCGTCACTAAGAAAATCTAGCACCGCCGCTGTGATATCATCCTTCAGAATATCCCAGTGGCGTTGGTAGAAACCAACAGTGAAGTCGTCGACACCCGGAGCTTTGGATGGAGCCATTTGAAATAGCGCCGTCCGTACCTCATGTTGGTCGAAAGGTTTGTCGACCAGCTCGTTCATATCAGTCGTAACCTTCGTCGGCACATGTTGCAACAGTTCACTAGAATCTGAAAACCCTTGTGACTCAAAAATGACTGCACCTCCTGTTTATCCTCCTGCTCATTGGCACATACAGAGCCGTCCGAGCGTCGCAACCCAGATATGCGGTTGATTCTCCGCCACTGTGTTGCTTGCGCATGAAAATATCCTGTGTTGCGGTCCCCTTCACGTAGCCAAGGCACTCTTGAGTGTTGCCGCATCCACACTTCCTCTTGGTACAGAGATTCTCTAAGCTTCTTGACCACCGCCTTCTCCTCATCTGACAGTCCCCCACCGATGGAGAGGCTACGTAAGTTATCAAGTTTATTTTGTAGTTGATGGATCGTTCGAGTTAGAGACCCAAACTCTTTGACTCCCCAAGGTTCAAGTGTTTTCTGCAGATTAGCAAGAGCCTGAACAACACCTTGAAGCCCAGGGCCATGTTGATAACTTGTCCAAACATCCTTCACTAGCTGGTCATAGTCCGTATGTGTCTACCACACATTCTCATATCTAAAATACTTTTTTGACTTATGACTTGTTGGCAAATTTTCTCTCATCTCTCCTACAACGAAGCAATGATCTGACTCGGTTGCACTGATATGCCTAACACGAGTATGGAAAAAGCGTTGCCAGAATTCTTCGTCAGCAAAGGCTCGATCTAACCTTGCTTTAAAATTAGCATCTCCTTGTTGCCGATTATCCCAAGGGTATGGGATTCCTGTCCAACCGAGATCCTGGAAGGAAATTTCATCAGTCACTTCCCGGAAGGCACGCATTTGCCACTCCGGTCTTGCAGATTTGCGAAAATATTCGCAAGCGAAAAGTGTGTTGTTGAAATCTCCCATACAAAGCCACTCCTCATGTTGCACGACATGAAGTGTACGCAGGCACCGCCAACTATGATGTCTATCTGTAGCTCGCGATGCCCCATAAAAACCTGTAAATCCCCATGCCCAAGAATTCTGTTCATTGTTTTTTACCATTACATCAATATGGCTTGAGCTAAAGTTCTTCAGCTCAACCAAAACGTCTCTGGACCAGAAAATGCCTAGTTCACCACTAAGGCCAACACTGTCCACTGCTAAGCAACCACCAAAACCCAAACTATTCTTCATCTCTTCCACTCTCCTTCCTCTAATCTTCGCCTTCATGACAAAGAGAAGAGAGGGCACTTCTTGCTTCACAATACTGCGAAGCTCTCGAGCTGCCTCGAGGTTCCCAAGCCCCCGGTAGTTCCAACTCAAGACAGTCGTTGGGATGGGCAGGGCTGTCCAGCAGCCTCTGCCGAATTTTCAGGTGTTGGTTTTTTCTTTTTAGGATCATGTTCTGTCCCCAAATAATCCTCATCAGTCATACCTTTCTCCGCAGCTAGCTTATCCAGATCAGCCTGGCTGAGGTTGCCCACATCATCTCCCAAAGTAAGCATGAGTGGTTTGTTAACAACTGTCATGTAAACTTGTTCTTGAGGACCCCCTTTCCGTTCGTGCTGCTGCGTCTGCTTTTTTGGAGAGTTAACTTCTGCCTCAGAACCTCCCCATCCGTGCGAGCTAGAGTTCTTTGATTCATGGTGACTGTTCGTTTTCGACCCTTGCTCTTCGGAGGAATTCTCGCCAGAGGCTGGTTTCTTGTATTCTTCGGGTGCCCAGAGATGGGCGCCCCACAACAGATTATCTTGCTCATCCCTAGAGCCTGGAGTTGGGCAGTGGAGATCCGAGTGACCCAGTCGTCCGCACGAGAAGCAAAAATATGGCAGCTGCTCATATTGAATATCATAGGGACCGAACTTCTTCCTTCTCATGGAATCTATCAAAATCCACCTTCTGAGGGGCTTATCAACTTGGATGGAGACACGAGCACGCAAGAAGCCCCCCACATGATCAAATTGCACCATTGTGGCATCCTTATCGATCTGTGCAGCTATCGATGGACCCCAAGTATCATTCCTCATATGATAAGGAAGGTTCAAAATCCGAGCCCGGATATTGATACGATCAAAATTGACCTCATCAGGTCGCATACACTCCTCGAATTCTGCAAAGATCATAGCGTTCTTACTAATGTGCCAAGGAGAACCAGCCCAGACCCTATCTTTCTCTCGCTGATTTTCAAATTCTGCAACAAAGGTGTTGGTGCCCGTGGAGACAAAACTCAGACCTCTAGGGTTTCCCCACGCCGGCCGAAGAGCATTGGTTATTGTCTGGGTGTGAAACTGATTCCGATAAAGTACTTTCCCAGCCAGCAACCACATCTTCAGCCCCTCTTTACGATCATCAATTACCATAGGCGTAGCTTCTTCCTCAGATATATCAAACTTGCCCAAAGCTTCCTCCAAGGGAGACCGAGCTGACCTCGCCTTGTCTCCCGATCCCGTCCGGCTACCATTGGCTGCTGCAGCCGCCATAGTCCCGGAGTCATAGGTGTGCGCCGTCAAGGAGACCGATCGACCGCTGACAGGATTCACTCGAAACCCTAAATCGCCTCGGGCGCCGCCAGAGGTTTTAGGTTTTTGGGGAAAACGGTTTTAGGGCATTGGCTCTACCGCTCTAGTCCCCTAGCTGGCTAGCTTTCATCATAACTGTACATCCATAATTAGCGTATACATGGGATTAGTCACCGCCGCCGTTCCAGATTTCGACGCCCTTGCCCCGTTCGCCTCTTGCCTGATACGTCTTCGTTGTATCTACTTTTCCAAACACTTTTGCCCTTGTTTTGGACTCTATCTTGCATGATTTGAATGGAACTAACCCGGACTGACGATGTTTTCAGCAGAATTGCCATGGTGTTATTTTTGTGCAAAAATAAAAGTTCTCGGAATGACCTGAAAATCAACGGAGACTTATTTTGGAATATATAAATATACTGGAAGAAGAATCCACGCCAGGGGGTCCACCACCTGTCCACGAGGGTGGGGGCGCGCCACCGACATCAACTCCAACTCCATATATTCGTGTTCGGGGAGAGAAAAATCAGAGAGAAGGATTCATCGTGTTTTACGATACGGAGCCGCCGCCAAGCCCTAAACTCTCTCGGGAGGGCCGATCTGGAGTCCGTTCGGGGCTCCGGAGAGGGGAATCTGTCGCCATCGTCATCATTAACCATCCTCCATCACCAATTTCATGATGCTCACCGCCCTGTGTGAGTAATTCCATCATAGGTTTGCTAGACGGTGATGGGTTGGATGAGATTTATCATGTAATCGAGTTAGTTTTGTTAGGATTTGATCCCTAGTATCCACTAAGTTTTGAGATTGATGTTGCTATGACTTTTCTATGCTTAATGCTTGTCACTAGGGCTCGAGTGCCATGATTTCAGATCTGAACCTATTATGTTTTCATCAACATATGAGATTTCTTGATCCTATCTTACAAGTCTATAGTCACCCATTATGTGTTATGATCCGTTAACCCCGAAGTGAAAATAATCGGGATACTTAACGGTGATCACCGTAGTTTGAGGAGTTCATGTATTCACTATGTGTTAATGCTTTGGTCCGGTACTCTATTAAAAGGAGGCCTTAATATCCCTTAGTTTCCAATAGGACCCTGCTGCCACAGGAGGGTAGGACAAAAGATGTCATGCAAGTTCTTTTCCATGAGCACGTATGACTATATTCGGAATACATGCCTACATTACATTGATGAACTGGAGCTAGTTCTGTGTCACTCTATGTTGTAGCTGTTACATGATCGATCGCATCTGGCATAATTCTCCATCACTAATCCAATGCCTACGAGCTTTCCATATATTGTTCTTCGCTTATTTACTTTTCTGTTGCTACTGTTACAATCACTACAAAACCCCGAAAACATTACTTTTGCTACTGTTACTTTTGCTACCGTTACCACCACTATCATATTACTTTGCCACTAAATACTTTGCTGCAGATATTCAGTTATCCGGGTGTGGTTGAATTGAAAACTCAGCTCCTAATACTTGAGAAAATTCTTTGGCTCCCCTTGTGTCGAATCAATAAATTTGGGTTGAATACTCTACCCTCGAAAACTATTGTGATCCCCTATACTTGTGGGTTATCAAGACTATTTCCTGGCGCCGTTGTCGGGGAGCATAGCTCTATTCTTTGTGTCACTTGGGATTTATATCTGCTTATCATTATGAAGAACTTGAAAGATCCAAGAACTAAGATTTATCGCTCAACTACAAGGGGGGGGGGGGTAAGGAACTGCCATCTAGCTTTGTGATACGTCTCCAACGTATCTATAATTTCTGATTGTTCCATGCTATTATATTATCAACCTTGGATGTTTTATATGCATTTATATGCTATTTTATATGATTTTTGGGACTAACCTATTAACCTAGAGCCCAGTGCCAGTTTCTGCTTCTGTTTTTTCCTTGTTTTAGAGTATCATAGAAAAGGAAAATCAAACGGAGTCCAATTGACCTGAAACTTCATGGAACTTATTTTTGGACCAGAAGAAGCCCACGGAGTATCAGAGTTGGACCAGGAGAGTCCCAGGCTGCCCACGAGGGTGGGGGCGCGCCCCCTGCCTCGTGGACAGCCCGGAGGTCCACCGACGTACTTCTTCCTCCCATATATACCCATATACCCTAAAAACTTTGAGGAGCACAATAGATCGGGAGTTCCGCCACCAGAAGCCTCCGTAGCCACCAAAAACCAATCTAGACCCTTTCCGGCACCCTGCCGGAGGGGGAATCCCTCTCCGGTGGCCATCGTCATCATCCCGGTGCTCTCCATGACGAGGAGGGAGTAGTTCTCCCTCGGGGCTGAGGGTATGTACCAGCAGCTATGTGTTTGATCTCTCTCTCTCTCTCTCTCGTGTTCTTGAGGTGGTAAGATCTTGATGTATCGCGAGCTTTGCTATTATATTTGGATCCTATGATGTTTCTCCCCCTCTACTCTCTTGTAATGGGTTGAGTTTTCCCTTTGAAGTTATCTTATCGGATTGAGTCTTTAAGGATTTGAGAACACTTGATGTATGTCTTGCGTGGGATACTTGTGGTGACAATGGGGTATTCTATGATCCACTTGATGTATGTTTTGGTGATCAACTTGCGGGTTCCATGACCTTGGCAATCTATGCATAGGGGTTGGCACACGTTTTCGTCTTGACTCTCCGGTAGAAACTTTGGGGCACTCTTTGAGGTCCTATGTGTTGGTTGAATAGATGAATCTGAGATTGTGTGATGCATATCATATAATCATACCCACGGATACTTGAGGTGACATTGGAGTATCTAGGTGACATTAGGGTTTTGGTTGATTTGTGACTTAAGGTGTTATTCTAGTATGAACTCTAGGGTTGTTTGTGACACTTATAGGAATAGCCCAACGGATTGATTGGAAAGAATAACTTTGAGGTGGTTTCATACCTACCATAATCTCTTCGTTTGTTCTCCGCTATTAGTGACTTTGGAGTGACTCTTTGTTGCGTGTTGAGGGATAGTTATATGACCCAATTATGTCATTATTGTTGAGGGAACTTGCACTAGTGAAAGTATGAACCCTAGGCCTTGTTTCAATGCATTGCAATACCGTTTACGCTCACTTTTATCATTAGTTACCTTGCTGTTTTTATATTTTCAGATTAAAAAAACATATATCTACCATCCATATTGCACTTATATCACCATCTCTTCATCGAACTAGTGCACCTATACAATTTAGCATTGTATTGGGTGTGTTGGGAACACAAGAGACTATTTGTTATTTGGTTGCAGGGTTGCTTGAGAGAGACCATCTTCATCCTACGCCTCCTACGGATTGATAAACCTTAGGTCATCCACTTGAGGGAAATTTGCTACTGTCCTACAAACCTCTGCACTTGGAGGCCCAACAACGTCTACAAGAAGAAGGTTGTGTAGTAGACATCAAGCTCTTTTCTGGCTGTTGCCGGGGAGGTTAGCGCTTGAAGGTATATCTTTAGATCTTGCAATCGAATCTTTTTGTTTCTTGTTTTATCACTAGTTTAGTTTATAAAAGAAAACTACAAAAATATGGAATTAAGGGTACCTCATATGCTTCATCTTTTTATTATCTATCATGAAAATAAGGATTCCGATAATTGTGCTCAAGTGCTAGAAGAAGAATGCATTAGAATGTTTGGCACTAAATATTTGAATGATGAGCATGATTGCAATGTTGTTAGCATGAATTCCTTGAATATCCATGATGCTAATGATATGCAAATCCACAAGCTTGGGGATGCTATGTTTGATGAAGATGATATTTTTAGTCTCCGAAGTTTTGATATGCAAATTTATAATGATGATAGCATGCCTCCTACTTATGATGATTATATTGATGAAAGTGGGTTTGGAAGAGTGTCAACTTTAGGAAGTAATGATACCACTATTTTGGAGGATGTTGAATCTTATTATGATAATTATGAAAGTGGATTTGGAGAGGTCATGACTTTATTTAGTGATGATTCCACTATCTTGGAAGGAGTTTCAATCGTTATGATGAGAACAAAGTTGCTACTTATGATGATTATTGTGATGACACATATGCTATAAAAATTAGTGATGATTATATTTATAAAACTTGTCATGATTATTATTACCCATTTTCTGAATATTACTCTTTTAATGTGGAAACAATTTATAGTATTCAAGTCTCTTATGATACTCCCACTATCCCGAATGAGAAGAATTTTGCTTATGTGGAGAGTAATAAAATTTCTATGCTTGTAGATCATGAAAAGAATGCTTTAGGTGCTGGTTATATTGTTGAATTCATTCATGATTCTACTAAAAATTATTATGAGGGAGGAATATATGCTTGTAGGAATTGCAATAATATCAAGTTTCCTCTCTACGTGCTTAAAAGTTTTGAAGTTATGCTTGTTTTACCTTCCTATGCAAGTTGATTCTTGTTCCCACAAGTTGTTTGCTCACAAAATACCTATGCATAGGAAGTGGGTTAGACTTAAATGTGCTATTTATATTCTTCATGATGCTCTCTTTATGTTTCAATTCTTATCTTTTATGTGAGCATCATTGAAATCATCATGCCTAGCTAGGGGCGTTAAACGATAGCGCTTATTGGGAGGCAACCCAATTTTTATTTTTGTTCTTTGCTTTTTGTTCCTGTTTAGTAATAAATGATTCATCTAGCATCTGTTTAGATGTGGTTTTATGTTTTAATTAGTGTTTGTGCCAAGTAGAACCTTTGGGAAGACTTGGGGGAAGTCTTGTTGATCTTGCTGTAAAAAACAGAAACTTTAGCGCTCATGAGAATTGATGCCATTTTTTATTGGAGAGTCCTATTTAGTTAATTATTTTTTAATATGATCAGTAGATAAATTCCTCACGTCCATCAATTTATTTGAGAATTTTATGAGTTTCAGAAGTGGTGGAACCTACAGATTATTACAGATTGTTCTGTTTTTGACAGATTCTGTTTTCATCGTGTTGTTTGCTTATTTTGATGAATTTATGACTAGTATCGGAGGGTATGAACCATGGATAAGTTGTAATATAGTATATATTACACCAATATGAATTTATAATGAGTTCACAACAGTACCTAAGTGGTGATTTATTTTCTTATACTAACGGAGCTCACGAGTTTTCTGTTAAGTTTTGTGTTGTGAAGTTTTCAGGTTTTGGGTAAAGATTCGATGGACTATGGAATAAGGAGTGGCAAAAGCCTAAGCTTGGGGATGAACAAGCCACCCCAAGGTAATATTCAAGGACAACCAAGAGCCTAAGCTTGGGGATGCCCCGGAAGGCATCCCCTCTTTCGTCTTCGTTCATCGGTAACTTTACTTGGAGCTGTATTTTTATTCGCCACATGATATGTGTTTTGCTTGGAGCGTCATTTTATTTTCTTTTATTTTGTTTGATGTTTGAATAAAATACCAAGATCTGAAATTATTAAATGTTAGAGAGTCTTCATATAGTTGCATAATTGTTCGACTACTCATTGGTCTTCACTTATATCTTTCGGAGTAGTTTGTCATTTGCTCTAGTGCTTCACTTATATCTTTTTAGAGCACGGTGGTGGTTTTATTTTGCATAAATAGGTGAACTCTCATAATTCACTTATATTATTTTGAGAGTCTTTAGAACAGCATGGTAATTTGCTTTGGTTATGAAATTAGTCCTAATATGATGGGCATCCAAGAGGGATATAATAAAAACTTTCATATAAGTGCATTGAATACTAAGAGAAGTTTGATACTTGATGATTGTTTTGAGATATGGAGATAGTGTATCAAAGTTGTGCTAGTTGGGTAGTTGTGAATTTGAGGAATACTTGTTTTGAAGTTTGCAAGTCCCGTAGCATGCACGTATAGTAAACGTTGTGTAAATTTTTTGAAACATGAGGTGTTATTTGATTGTCTTCCTTATGAGTGGCAGTCGGGGACGAGCGATGGTCTTTTCCTACCAATCTATCCCCCTAGGAGCATGCGCGTAATGCTTGGTTTTTGATGACTTGTAGATTTTTGCAATAAGTATGTGAGTTCTTTATGACTAATGTTGAGTCCATGAATTATACACACTCTTACCCTTCCATCATTGCTAGCCTCTTCGGTACCGTGCATTGCCCTTTCTCACATTGAGAGTTGGTGCAAACTTCACCGGTAAATCCAAACCCCGTGATATGATACGCTCTTTCACACATAAACCTCCTTATATCTTCCTCAAAACAGCCACCATACCTACCTATTATGGCATTTCCATAGCCATTCCAAGATATATTGCCATGCAACTTTCCACCGTTCCATTTATTATGACACGCATCATCATTGTCATATTGTTTTGCATGATCATGTAGTTGACATCGTATTTGTGTCAAAGCCACAGTTCATAATTTTTCATACATGTCACACTTGATTCATCGCAATCCCGGTACACCGCTGGAGGCATTCATATAGAGTCATATCTTGTTCTAAGTATCGAGTTGTAATTCTTGAGTTGTAAGTAAATAGAAGTGTGATGATCATCATTCATAGAGCATTGTCCCAAAAAAGCCAAAAAATGGGGCCAAATAAAAAAGAAAGGCCAAATAAAAAAATGAAAGGCCAAATAAAAAAATAAAAAACAAAAGGGACAATGCTACTATCCTTTTTTCCACACTTGTGCTTCAAAGTAGCACCATGATCTTCATGATAGAGAGTCTCTTGTTTTGTCACTTTCATATACTAGTGGGAAATTTTCATTATAGAACTTGGCTTGTATATTCCAACAATGGGCTTCCACAAATGCCCTAGGTCTTCGTGAGCAAGCAAGTTGGATGCACACCCACTTAGTTACTTTTGTTGAGCTTTCATACATTTATAACTCTAGTGCATCTGTTGCATGGCAATCCCTACTCCTTGCATTGACATCAATTGATGGGCATCTCCCTAGCCCATTGATTAGCCGCGTCGATGTGAGACTTTCTCCCTTTTTTTGTCTTCTCCACATAAACCCCACCATCATATTCTATTCCACCCATAGTGCTATATCCATGGCTCACGCTCATGTATTGCGTGAAAGTTGAAAACAGTTTGAGATTACTAAAGTGTGAAACAATTGCTTGGCTTGTCATCGGGGTTGTGCATGATGAGAGCATTCTTGTGTGACGAAAATGGAGCACGACCAAACTATAAGATTTTGTAGGGATGAACTTTCTTTGGCCATGTTATTTTGAGAAGACATGATTGCTTAGTTAGTATGCTTGAAGTATTATTATTTTTATATCAATATTAAACTTTTGTCTTGAATCTTATGGATCTGAACATTCATGGCAAAATGAAGAGAATTACTTAGAGAAATATGTTAGGTAGCATTCCACATCAAAAATTCTATTTTTATCATTTACCTACTCGAGGACGAGCAGGAATTAAGCTTGGGGATGCTGATACGTCCCCAACGTATCTATAATTCATGATTGTTCCATGCTATTATATTATCAACCATGGATGTTTTATATGCATTTATATGCTATTTTATATGATTGTTGGGACTAACCTATTAACCTAGAGCCCAGTGCCAGTTTCTGTTTTTTCCTTGTTTTAGAGTATCACAGAAAAGGAAAATCAAACAGAGTCCAATTGACCTGAAACTTCACGAAACTTATTTTTGGACTATAAGAAGCCCACAGAGTATCAGAGTTGGACCAGGAGAGTCCCGGGCAGCCCACAAGGGTAGGGAGCGCGCCCACCCCCCTGGGCGCGCCCCCTGCCTCGTGGACAGCCTGGAGGTCCACCGATGTACTTCTTCCTCCCATATATACCCATATACCCTAAAAATTTCGAGGAGCACAATAGATCGGGAGTTCCGCCGCTAGAAGCCTCTATAGCCACCAAAAACCAATCTATACCCGTTCCGGCACCCTGCCGGTGGGGGAATCCCTCTCTGGTGGCCATCTTCATCATCCCGGTGCTCTCCATGACGAGGAGGGAGTAGTTCTCCCTCGGGGCTGAGGGTATGTACCAGTAGCTATGTGTTTGATCTCTCTCTCTCTCTCTCTCGTGTTCTTGAGGTGGTATGATCTTGATGTATCACGAGCTTTGCTGTTATATTTGGATCCTATTATGTTTCTCCCCCTCTACTATCTTGTAATGGATTGAGTTTTCCCTTTGAAGTTATCTTATCGGATTGAGTCTTTAAGGATTTGAGAACACTTGATGTATGTCTTGCGTGGGATACTTGTGGTGACAATGGGGTATTCTATGATCCACTTGATGTATGTTTTGGTGATCCACTTGCGGGTTCCATGACCTTGGAAATCTATGCATAGGGGTTGGCACGTTTTCGTCTTGCCTCTCCGGTAGAAACTTTGGGGCACTCTTTGAGGTCCTATGTGTTGGTTGAATAGATGAATATGAGATTGTGTGATGCATATCGTATAATCATACCCACGGATACTTGAGGTGACATTGGAGTATCTAGGTGACATTAGGGTTTTGGTTGATTTGTGTCTTAAGGTGTTATTCTAGTACGAACTCTAGGGCTGTTTGTGACACTTATAGGAATAGCCCAACGGATTGATTGGAAAGAATAACTTTGAGGTGGTTTCGTACCCTACCATAATCTCTTCGTTTGTTCTCCGCTATTAGTGACTTTGGAGTGACTCTTTGTTGCTTGTTGAGGGATAGTTATATGACCCAATTATGTTATTATTGTTGAGGAAACTTGCACTAGTGAAAGTATGAACCCTAGGCCTTGTTTCAACGCATTGCAATACCGTTTACGCTCACTTTTATCATTAGTTACCTTGCTGTTTTTATATTTTCAGATTACAAAAACATATATCTACCATCCATATTGCATTTGTATCACCATCTCTTCGCCGAACTAGTGCACCTATACAATTTACCATTGTATTGGGTGTGTTGGGGACACAAGAGACTCTTTGTTATTTGGTTGCAGGGTTGCTTGAGAGAGACCATCTTCATCCTACGCCTCCTACGGATTGATAAACCTTAGGTCATCCACTTGAGGGAAATTTGCTACTGTCCTACAAACCTCTGCACTTGGAGGCCCAACAATGTCTATAAGAAGAAGGTTGTGTAGTAGACATCACTCTGCACTTGATTCACCTTCTATTTTGAGTAAGCTTGCGACACCTAAACCTGCTTCTGCTATTAATTCTGACATGTCACATGTTATTGATGATGCCACTTCTGCTTTGCATGATACTTATGATGAAACTACTTGTATGCTTGATACTACTGTGCCACTAGGTGAATTTCTTGATGAACAACTTGCTAGGGCTAGAGAGAATGAAATTATTGAAACTAATAATATTGATGAAAGTGATGATGAAGATTATCCCCCTAGCTATGAATTGCCTATTGTTCCTGAGGGTTATGTTATGGATGAAGAAACTGCTAGAGACTTCTTAGCTTGCAATGATAGATCTGATCTTAAGAAATTATTAGCTAAGCTTAAAGAGAAGTCTTTGAATGCTAGAATGAAATATGATCCTGCTTATGCTACTTCACCTATCTTTGTTAGTGATAAGGATTATGATTTCTCGTCGATCCTAAGATAATTACTTTGGTTGAATCTGATCCTTTTTATGGCTATGAATCTGAAACTGTTGTGGCACATCTTACTAAATTAAATGATATAGCCACCCTGTTCACTAATGATGAGAAAACTCGCTATTATTATATCCTCAAATTATTTCTGTTCTCATTAAAGGGTGATGATAAAATATGGTTTAATTCTCTTGATACTGGTTGTGTGCGTAGTCCCCAGGATATGATTTATTACTTCTCTGCTAAATATTTCCCTGCTCACAAGAAACAAGTTGCTTTAAGGGAAATATATAATTTTGTGCAAATTGAAGAAGAGAGTCTCCCACAAGCTTGGGGGAGGCTTCTCCAATTACTTAGTGCTTTGCCTGATCATCCTCTCAAGAAAAATGAAATACTTGATATCTTTTATAATGGACTAACTGATGCTTCCAGAGATTACCTGGATAGTTGTGTTGGTTGTGTTTTCAGGGAAAGAACTATTGATGAAGCTGAAATTCTATTGAATAATATGTTGACTAATGAAAATAATTGGACACTTCCTGAACCAACTCCTAAACCAACTCCAAAGAAAAGGGGTATCCTATTTCTCAGTCCTGAAGATATGCAAGAGGAAAAGAAATCTATGAAAGAAAAAGGTATTAAAGCTAAAGATGTTAAGAATTTACTGCCTATTGAAGAAATACATGGTCTTAATTTACCGCCTGTTGAAGAAATACATGGTCTTGATAACCCGACACGGGTAATAAAGGTAAATTCATTCTATAGATATGATAAAGCTGAAATCCCTCCTACTAAGTTTGCTAGTCAATGCTTAGATGAGTTTGACAACTTTATGGTTAAGCAAGAAGATTTTAATTCTTATGTTGGCAGACAATTGAAACATAATGCTTATATGATTGAACACTTGAGTGATTATATGGCTAATGTTAAGGGTGAACTAAAACTTATTAGTAAACATGCTTCTATGTTTACCACTCAAGTAGAACAAGTACTTAAAGCTCAGAATGATTTGATCAATGAATTAAATAATAAGAATGATAATGCTATTAGAGTTGTGACTAGAGGTGGTAAAATGACTTAGGAACCTTTGTATCCCGAGGGCCATCCTAAGAGAATTTAGCAAGATTCTCAGAGGACTAATGTAGATGCACCTGGTCCTTCTAAGAGGAAGAAAAAGAAAAATGATAGGACTTTGCATGCTTCTAGTGAACCTGTTGTTGACACACCTGAGAATCCCAATGATATTTCTATTTCTGATGCTGAAACACAATCTGGTAATGAACATGAACCTAGTGATAATGTTAACGATAATGTTCATGTTGATTCTCAACCTAGCAATGATAATGATGTGGAAATTGAACCTACTGTTGATCTTGATAACCCATAATCAAAGAATCAACGTTATGATAAGAGAGACTTTGTTGCTAGGAAGCACGGTAAAGAAAGAGAACCATGGGTTTAGAGACCCATGCCATTTTCTCCTAAACCATCCTAGAAAAAGGATGATGAGGATTTTGAGCGCTTTGCTGAAATGATTAGACCTATCTTTTTGCGTATGCGTTTGACTGATATGCTTAAAATGGATCCTTATGCTAAATACATGAAGGAAATTGTTACTAATAAAAGAAAGATACCGGAAACTGAAATTTCCACCATGCTTACTAATTATACTTTTAAGGGTGGAATACCAAAGAAACTTGGAGATCCAGGAGTACCAACTATACCATGCTCCACTAAAAGAAACTATGTTAAAACTGCTTTATGTGATCTTGGAGCCGGTGTTAGTGTTATGCCTCTCTCTTTATATCGTAGACTTGATTTGAATAAGTTGACATCTACTGAAATATCTTTGCAAATGGCTGATAAATCAACTGTTATACCTGTCGGTATTTGTGAGGATGTGCGTGTTGTGGTTGCAAACGTTACTATTTTAACGGACTTTGTTATTCTTGATATTCCCAAGGACAATAGTATGTCTATTATTCTTGGAAGACCCTTTTTGAATACTGTAGGGGCTGTTATTGATTGCACCAAAGGCAATGTCACATTTCATGTTAATGGTAATGAGCATACGGTACACTTTCCGAGGAAACAACCTCAAGTTCACAGTATCAATTCTATTGGAAAAATTCCAACTATTACTATTGGAGGTTTTTAATTTCCTCTTCCTACTGTCAAGAAGAAATATGATATTCTTATTATTGGGGACGTGCATATCCCCGTTGAGGTAACCTAGTGCTATTCAAAATTTCTCTGGTTCCATGTTATTCGGAATGAGTTTGTTAACAAGACTTGATCAACCTTGTTAGTGGATTCCTTTTGATGAGCATGAGATGGATGAAGTTAGAAAGCACAACTCTCTGTACCCTCTTTTTACTTTATGTTATTTATATTAAATAAAGCAAAAATAGTATTTTCTGTCTGTTTTCTGAATTATCCATGCATTAAAAAATACCCCAAAAATAAAAGTTCTCCAAATGTCCTGAAATTTAAATATGATTTTTCTGGAAAATTTGAGAATATCTGGCACTGAGAACACATTAGGGGGAGCAAGCACCTGGCCACGAGGGTCCAGGGCGCGCCCACCCCCCTGGGCGCGCCCCCTGCCTCGTGGGCCCCTAGTGGCTCTCCTCCACTTATTCCAGCCACCACACACTCCTTCTTCCTCCCAAAAAATCACCAACCAGCTCAAGCACGAGTTCTAGCTCATCTTGCTGCCATTTTTCGATCTCCTAGATCAAAGCTCCATTCACAAAACTGCTTTGGGGGATTATTCTTTGGTATGTGACTTCTCCATTGGTCCAATTAGTTTTTGTTCTAGTGCTTTATTTATTGCAATTTTTTTCTGCTTAGGTGACCCTATTCTTGAGCTTGCATGTCAAATTTATATGGTCCCAAGTAGTTCTAATGCATGATATAGTCTCTAGGCACTTGTGGGAGTAGTTTCTATCAATTTTGTTGAGTTTGGTTCACTTTTATTTGAAGTTACTAATAATTTCGAAAAATTTCAGAAAATAATGAAGAGATTTTTGAGGGGCTCTTCAAGTCGAAGCTCGAGGGATAAGCAAAGTGAGGAGGATAGGAGGCCCAAATATAATCTCCCTCGCATCGCGGAAGTTCAGCCGTGTGAATGGCCTTGTGATGAGTTCTTAACAGCAGCCAGGATTCATGATGAGTTTTATTCTTTGGTTGATAATGCGGGCCTCACCGACTTCCTCCGCGACCAGCGCGAACAGTATCTCTTACTCACTAATTTTTTTGTGCAAAATTTTCATTTCCATGCTAGGAGACCAATACCTTCAGTGGAATTTTATTTATATGATGAGCATAAGGAGATGTCCCTTTCTGATTTCTGTCGGGTTTGTAAGATACCCTTTGCAGGCAGCATAGAGGAACCACATCGTAATGATGTGGAGGGATTTATTGATATGATTGCTGTAGGGGAAACAAGGAAAGTTTCCGATGCAAGAATCACTAGCATATATTTTTCCTGTACTACATTATTTTGCTATATTTGCTAGTAGATGTTTAATTGGTCATGGAAACTGTAGAAACCTTAGTGCCCTTGACATTGTTATTTTGGGCCATGCCTTGTTTCGTGATAACTCTTTTAGTTTAGGCGCTATCATTGCCAAACGGTTAAATCTTAACCGTACGAAGGGCCCCATCTTGGGAGGTATCTTCGCCTCGCGCCTAGCTTCACATTTTAACATACCTATTAGGCATTCTGAGAAGGAAGAAAAGTTGTTGCCTCTTGTTTTTCTAGACTATAAGAGTATGGTAGCACATGGTTTTATCGTTGAGAATAGGGAAAGGGTGCTTAAGTACAAACTGATATTTGATAAAGTTCGCCCTGAGATTATTACTTTACCTACTCCTTCTTTGTTTGATTTATCTGCAGGCAAGTACCTTGTTCCGCCGGAGGTCATTCACGCTTACCAAACCCCCGCACCAGCTACAGAGCTGGAGCTGGAACCACAATTTGATCCTTCACGATAGTCTGTTTACCAGTGGGATCCGGAGGAGATTGCCAACCAGTGGAAACCCGAGGCTCCTTCTCAGTACGACCCCAGTTGCAATTTTGGATATCCGTCAGGCCAGCCATGGCCATAGACCAACTTAGGCCAAAAGGCTAAGCTCGGGGGAGTACGTATTTCTCACCGACATTACATTTATGTCCACACACTCATGCTAGTTGTCGGTGCTCATACTTTTTCATTGTATCATCCATGCTAGTTTATTTCTGTGTTTTGTGCTTTCTTCTTGTGTGTTTAATAAACCTAAGAAAAACCAAAAAAATAGTTGTATCTTTTAGCTAGTTTAATTTTCATGCCTGTAGTAGTAATAATTAAAAAGAAAACCCAAAAAGATTTCTTGTTCTTCTTTTGCTTGTTGGGAAATAGTTTTATTTCTTTTCTTTTTCTTTGGGGGTCGAGAGGAGAAGACCATGATGAAAATGTTAAAGTGGCTCTCATATGCATTATTGTTGATCTAACAGGGAGCCCATATTACCTTGTCTTCTCTCTTGAGTTGAATGCTTGCAGATTCCAGCTTAGTCCAATGCACGTGCACTATTATTATTATACACATCGTTCGGTCGTGCAAGTGAAAGGCAATAATGACAATATATGATGAACTTATTGAGATGAGAAAAGCTGGTACGAACTCGACCTCTCTTGTTTTTGTAAATATGATTAGTCCATCGTTCCTAATTTAGCCTATTATGAAAGAAACGTGTTTGCAATGACAATTAGAGATTATAGTTGCTTATGCCATGCTTAATTAGCTAGGAGCTTATAATGGTTTACCTTGCGTGCCAACATGCTATTAAAATGGTTCTGATGTGGTATGATAGGGTGGTATCCTCTTTTGAATGATTCGAGTGGCTTGACTTGGCACATGTTCACACATGTAGTTGAAACAAAATCAACATAGCCTCTATGATATTTATGTTCATGGTGCATTATATCCTACTCATGCTTACATTCAGTGTTGATTAATTTTAATGGATGTTCATGACTATTGTCACTCTCTAGCTGGTCGCTTCCCAGTCTCTTTCTAGCCTTCACCTGCACTAAGCAGGAATACTGCTTGTGCATCCAATTCCATAAACCCCAAAGTTATTCCATATGAGTCCACCATACCTTCCTATATACGGTATCTACCTGCCGTTCCAAGTAATTTGTATGTGCCAAACTCTAAACCTTCAAATAAACATTATGTTTTGTATGCTCGAACAACTCATGTATCAACTAGGGTTGTCTGTATCTTCCATGCTAGGCGGGTTATTCTCAAGAGGAGTGGACTCTGCTCCTCACTCACGAGAACATGGCTGGTCACCGGGATGCCCAGTCCCATGCTTTAAGCAAATCAAATCAAAATAATTTCAAACAAAACTCCTCCAGGATTGTTGTTAGTTGGAGGCACCCGTCGTTTCGGGCAAGCCATGGATTGATGCTTGTTGGTGGTGGGGGAGTATAAACTTTACCATTTTGCTTGCGAACTATAATGTGTGTAGCATGGAAGATATCGAGATCTCTCGGTTGTTATGTTGACAATGAAAGTATACCGCTCAAAATATTATTCATATCTATTACAAAACCGAGCTCTCGCACCTCTACAAATCCCTGCTTCACTCTGCGAAGGACCTATCTATTTACTTTTATGTTGAGTCATCATCTTCTTATTAAAAAGCACCAGTTGGAGAGCACCTCTGTCATTTGCATCCATTACTGTTAGTTTACATTGAGTATGACTTGACTGGATCTCTTTTACCATGAATTACAATGTCTAGTCAGTCCTTGATCTTTAAAGGTGCTCTGCATTTATGTTTTGCGGTCTCAGAAAGGGCTAGCGAGATATCATCTTGTTATATCATATTATGATTGTTTTGAGAAAGTGTTGTCATCCGAGATTTATTATTATTGCTTGCTAGTTGATTATGCCATTGATATGAGTAAACATGAGACCTAAATGTTATTGTGAATATGGTTAGTTCATAATCTTTGCTGAAAACTTGAATGCTGGCTTTACATATTTAAAACAACAAGAGCAAACAGAGTTTGTAAAAGTTTTCCTTTACTACTTTCAGTTTATCAACCGAATTGCTTGAGGACAAGCAAAGGTTTAAGCTTGGGGGAGTTGATACGTCTCCGTCGTATCTACTTTTCCAAACACTTTTGCCCTTGTTTTGGACACTAACTTGAATGATTTGAATGGAACTAACCCGGACTGACGTTGTTTTCAGCAGAATTGCCATGGTGTTATTTTTATGCAGAAATAAAAGTTCTCGGAATGACCTGAAAATCAATGAAGAATTATTTTGGAATATATAAAAAATACTGGAAGAAGAATCCACGCCAGGGAGTCCACCACCTGTCCATGAGGGTGGGGGGCGCGCCCCCTCCCTCGTGGGCCCCCTGGTGCTCCACCGACGTCAACTCCAACTCCATATGTTCGTGTTTGGGGAGAAAAAAATCAGAGAGAAGAATTCATCGCGTTTTACGATACGGAGCCGCCGCCAAGCCCTAAACTCCCTCGAGAGGGCTGATCTGGAGTCCGTTCGGGGCTCCGGAGAGGGGAATCCGTCGCCATCATCATCACCAACCATCTTCCATCACCAATTTCATGATGCTCACCACCGTGCGTGAGTAATTCCATCGTAGGCTTGCTGGACGGTGATGGGTTGGATGAGATTTATCATGTAATCGAGTTAGTTTTGTTAGGGTTTGATCCCTAGTATCCACTATGTTCTAATATTAATGTTGCTATGACTTTGCTATGCTTAATGCTGGTCACTAGGGCCCGAGTGCCATGATTTCATATATGAATCTATTATGTTTTCATCAATATATCAGAGTTCTTGATCCTATCTTGCAAGTCTATAGTCACCTATTATGTGTTATGATCTGTTAACCCCGAAGTGACAATAATCGGGATACATACCGGTGATCACCGTAGTTTGAGGAGTTCATGTATTCACTATGTGTTAATGCTTTGGTCCGGTACTCTATTAAAAGTAGGCCTTAATATCCCTTAGTTTCCAATAGGACCCCGCTGCCATGAGGTGGGGGGACAAAAGATGGCATGCAAGTTCTTTTCCATAAGCACATATGACTATATTCAAAATACATGCCTACATTACATTGATGAACTGGAGCTAGTTCTGTGTCACCCTATGTTGTAGCTGTTACATGATCGATCGCTTTCCATATATTGTTCTTCGCTTATTTACTTTTCTGTTGCTACTGTTACAATCACTACAAAAACCCAAAAACATTACTTTTGCTACCGTTACCACCACTATCATATTACTTTGCTACTAAATACTTTGCTGCAGATATTAAGTTATCTAGGTTGGTTGAATTGACAACTCAGCTGCTAATACTTGAGAATATTCTTTGGCTCCCCTTGTGTGGAATCAATAAATTTGGGTTGAATACTCTACCCTCGAAAACTGTTGCGATCCCCTATACTTGTGGGTTATCATTTCCCTTCTCACCCATTATTGCCCTGCTTTGCTCGGCTGCTCCTGCCGAGGACCCAGGCCTACTTCATTGGATTTTTTTCAAAATTGTGATGATTTTATAGCAAATTCGGAATCTATATGTCCTCACATAAGAAAAATCAAAACTAGCACCTTGCCGGCCTCCAGTTGGCCAAAGAGGGGCTCTTCGGCCTGCGATTGACCGAAGTGGCCTCTTCAGCCTCCCGTTGGCCGAAGATTACCCCAACTGGGCCGAAAAGGACTCTTTGGTGTGCCGTAGGCCAAAGAGTACTCTTTGGTCAACCGTAGGCCAAAGAGTACTCTTTGGGGCCTAAGGCCTAGCATAGACAGAAGAGCGCAACCATGCAGCTTCGGCCTCCCGTTAACGCTGAAAGTTGGGGCCCAAGGACACTTCAGCCTACGGCTGACCAAAGAGTGCTCTTTGGCCTACGGTAGACCAAAGAGTCCTTTTCGGCCCAGTTGGGGCACTCTTCGGCCAACGAGAGGCTGAAGAGCCCACTTCAGTCAAACGTAGGCTGAAGAGCCGCTCTTCGGCCAACTGGAGGCCAACGGGGTGCTAGTTTTATTTTGGTGCGTAAGGACATATAGATTCTGAATTTGCTATAAAAATCATCACACTTTTGAAAAAAAATCGCTTCAGTGCTTCTCTTCATCTCCTGGCTCGGTGGCTCCTGCAGTCCTGCTCTCAGTCGTGCCTGCTCTTGATTCTTGACCAGGGATCAGCCGATCTGATTCACATATTCAGGTAAATGGTTGCTGCACTTGTCAATTCTTCCTGCAGTCCCGCTTCAATCCACAAACTAGCAAGTCGATTCTCATCCTGTATCCGTGTCGAATTGATGCTCCAGATTTTTTTTGCTTTGGTAATTTGGTTGTGTAATTTGTGATTCTATGAAGAGTTCCTTGTTCCCTGTTCGCTAGTAGCTCTCCCATCTTCCACCTTCTTAATTTAATTATCCATTATCTTGTATTTGTTCCTATCTATGATTATGTCGAACTTATACAGTATGTTAATTCTCCATGAGTCCATTCCAATCTGCAGGCAGCAGCTATGGAGAGGAAAGCAGGGCCAAACACCATAAAGATTAATGCCTTTTCTAAGCCGGTTACTTCAAGTTCTCAACCTACTGAAATTGTTAGTGAGGCGGATGTGCAAGTTACAAATCCGAGTCCAGTTAACACTTCTGATCAGGATATGCCGGACATGGTAAATGTTGTAGAACAAGCAGAAGTTATAACCACACCTTCTCAGAGAGACCTCGGCAAGCGTTGTCAAATTTGGGAGCTCCCACCGGACAAGCAAGATGATGCTCAGAATTTTTATATATCTAAGGGAGCATATCGACCGGAGTTGGAAGAGTACCCATTTGATGAAAATTCTAAACACCGTCGTCGATTTCAAAAAGATTGGTACACAAATTTCTGGTGGCTTGAGTATTCAACACACAATGATAACGCATATTGTTTGTCGTGCTTCTCTTCTCAAAAGAACCTGTTGGGAGATGTGGGTCTGATACATTCTCGGTCAAGGGTTTTAGAAATTGGAAAAGGTTAACGATGGAAAAACATGTGTTTTTTAAACTCATGTTGGGGGCCCGCACTCTGCTCACAACTATTCCGCTCGGTGCTATGAAGATCTCAAGACCAGTATGGCTCATATCGACAAGATGATGGAAAAGAAAAATGAGAAAGTAGCTACTAATGCGAGATTGAGGCTTAAGACTACCATCGATGCCATGAGGTAAGCAAGTTTTTTACATCAACTAAAATTTCACATGACTTAATGTTTTGATATCTAACATCTAGTCGCTTTGTCCCATTAGGTGGCTGATATTCCAAGCTTGTTCTTTTAGAGGTCATGATGAATCTGCGAGGTCTAAAAACCAAGGAAATTTTCTTGAAACGGTTAAGATTCTTGCTTCATACAATAAGGATGTCGCGGGAGTTGTTCTGGAAAATGCTCCAGGTAATGCAAAGTATACATCCGGAGAAGTTCAGAAAGAGATTGTTGGCATACTTGCTATAGAAGTGCAAAAGGCAATTAGAGAAGAAATAGGTAATGCCAAGTTCTGTATAATGGTTGATGAACCTCGGGGTGAATAAAAAAAGAACAAATGGCAATTGTTCTTCGGTTTGCCAACAAAGAAGCAGAAATAATTGCGTGTTTCCTTGATCTAGTTCATGTTAATGACACTGCTGCCTTAACTTTGAAAAATGCAATCTGTAATGTACTGTCAGATAATAACATGAATGTACAAGACATCAGGGGCCAAGCATATGACGGTGCAAGTAATATGAGAGGGGAGTGGAATGGATTGAAGGCTCTTATTCTCTGTGAGTGTCCATATGCCTACTATATTCATTGTATGGGTCATCAATTACAATTGGCGCTTGTTGCTGCATCACGAGAGGTACATGAGGTACATAACTTCTTTAAGAATGCAAATTTTGTAATAAAATGTTGTTAGTGCTTCTAGAAAGCGCAACGATGAGCTGCCAGCGAACCAAGCGGAGGAAATTTCTCGTGAAATTGAGTTGGGAGAGCTTGATACAGGCAAAGGGCAAAACCAAATAGGAACCTTACAGAGACCAGGAGACACAAGATGGAGTTCACACTATAAGTCCATACAGAGCTTAAAGAAGATGTTTGTTGCTACAGTTGCCGTCTTAAGAGGTATAGCAAGTGACCGTTCAGTCTCAAAATATTCTCGTGGAGATGTCATTGGATCCCTTAAAATTGTCATATCATTTGATTTCGTGTTCATTCTACATCTGATGGAAAAGATTATGAAGATCAGTGATGTGTTGTGTCAGAAACTCCAATACAAATCTTTAGATATTTTAAATGCCATGGATTCTGTTTCTAACACAAAGGTCCTACTGGGTGAGCTAAGGGAACATGGTTGGGACTCTCTTTTAAATGAGGTCAAATCTTTTTGTGTGAAGCACGAGATTGATATCCCAGATTTGGAACGCAAGTATGTTTTTCTACTTTCTAAAATTACTTAACTTATATTAAGTTATATCTTGGTTGTTTTTTATCTTGAGAATTTAGCTGACTTTGTAATGAAATTAATAGGTATGTTGATGTTACCAAATCTCGAAATAAGCATGACAACACAACAACGCTCCACCACTACAAAGTTGATGTTTTCAGTGTTGCAATTGATCAACAACTGAGTGAACTGAATGATCAATTCAGTACACAAGCAACTGAGCTCCTTACTCTCTGTTCATCATTGGATCCAAGGCATGAATCTTTTGACATCCCAAAGATAAGCAGGCTTGCAGAAAATTCCATCCCACTGATTTTTCAAGTCAAGAATTAGCACGGTTGGAAAGTCAGCTACCTCATTTTCAGCTAGATGTGTGCAACCATCCAGAACTGATGACCTTGCCATCTATTGCTTGTTTAACAAAAGGGCTAGTTAAAACCGGAAAAGCTTCTTCATATCCAATGGTTGACAGGTTGTTGCGACTAGTTATCACTCTCACAGTCTCAACGGCAACTGCAGAGCGGGCTTTTTTGGCTATGAAAATTGTCAAGGCACGTCTTTGAACTAAAATGGGAGATGATTTGCTTTGCCATTGCATGATAATTTACATAGAAAAAAAATAGCAGTTAAGATATCTTCTGATGAAATTATTAATATTTTTGATCTTATTGGCAATAGTGGAGGCCACTTTAAATTAATAGAAATGTAATGATATTTTTATGTCACTTCAGCAAAACCTTGTTCTATATGATTATTTTTGTACTGGATTTTTTTTCTTTGCTTGGTTTGGCTTCTTTTTTTTTGTTTGGTTTGGCTCCCCCCCCCCCCGCCCCCCTCCCCCTTCCCTATCCAAATCCTGGCTCCGCCCCTGATTAGAGATAGGGTTTATTAAGAACACTCCAATTGTTGCAACAACAAAAGCTTTAGGACCTGCAATCTGAAATTGATTAGAAGGATGATCATATTTATTAGGCGTACATTAAGCAAAGCCTTTGTAGCATGGAGAAAATGGAGGAAGAGTGCGTCGAAGCAGCCTCCAAGCAAATGTTTTCACTCTAGGAGCAATGGTTTGTAATAGTCCAGTATCCAATCGTTACAACAACAAAAGCTTTAGGACCTACAATCTGAAATTGATTAGAGGGATGATCATATTTATTAGATGAGGGTAAAGTGTGCTAATTGGATACTTTGTTCGTCCAGAGGAATATCAAGTCGTACATTAAGCAAAGCCTTTGTACCCTTTTCGAAAGACTGCCACACTCACCAACTTACTGACCAACAAGACATACATATCACAACCCCCAGCTTTATTAATAACAAGCATCATAATAGCGTCTCCACGTTTTATATATTTTATAAAAAATACAGCTAGGTAGTCACACAAATCGCTACACACAGCAATAGATCGAGATCCCTAAAGTGCGGCCTCTAAGCGTTGACACGAACGTGCACTACATCATCACTTCACATAAACTACAAGTATACAAGAACAACAAGAATGCACCGGACATAATGTGGTGCACTGGATTAATCCAACTACCAAAAACAATTTGAACCTGCTCGTAACTTCCCACGGATCTGGGACTCCCCCCAAAAAAATCCTCCATCACCATGCTTACATTGCAGTAATGTCGACCCAGCGCTCGTCCGCCGACGCCGTCCCGTCGCAGCTCCTTCCGGGGAGGCAAGCCTTGGCCTTCGCCGCGTCCTGGACGCGGTAGCTCTCGCTCACGTTGTCGCCCAGCACCAGCCCGTCCACCGCGTCGATCATCCGCTGGTAGCGCCACCGGTCGTCGCTGTAACGGTACATCTGGCTCGTCGCCGCCGACCCGTTGATCACGTCGTGGTCCTTGACGACCATCCAGCCCACCGCCGTCTGCTCATCCACCAGCTTCGCCTCGTTCTCGAACCCGTCGGACTTCACTTCCGTCTCGAGCTTGAGGGTGTGGGACAGGCTCCCCGTGACGACGGACGTGCCGTCCTCGCCGTCCTCCGTGTCCATGTAGAACGACAGAGGGTACTCGGACTCGGTCTTGAGCTTGCCGATCACCTTCCTCGCCTCCGACCGGACCAGCACCTCCGTCTCCTGCTCCGCCTTCATCTGGACGGTCTTGTTCCGGCCGTCGCTGGTGAACTCGACCAGGCTGCGTGCCTCCAGCTCCGTCTCCACCTCGGTCGTCAAGTTGCCGAGCGACGACAGTACCCAGCCGCTGAAGAAGGACTTCCGCTTGGCATGGATGCTGAAGCTGCCGTTCAGCAGCTGCGTCGTGTACCGGCGGGAGATGGACAGCCGCGGCGTCCGGTACCGGCCGAGCGACGCTTGCACGTCCGACGCGCTGGGGTCCAGCCAGAGGTGCAGGTTGGCGTCCACGAGCCACTCGGCGATGCCGTCCACCACGCTGATGCCGAACTCGTGCGCCTTGCCGTCGACGAGGAGGCCGAGGAACGGAGTGAGCTCGACGTCGTAGGTGGGCAGGTCGAACGCGCCGATGGCGGACACGGGCTGCCAGTAGAGCGGGTTGATGCCGCCCGTGTAGATGACGGGGAACGGCACGAAGGAGCCGGCGAAGTGGTGGTCCACGCTGACGACGACCTCGCGGTACGCGGCGTTGCCCCTCTGCGTGGTGAGGTTGTTCTCCTGGATGTAGAGGTCCGGCGGGTTGGAGTACCAGAACTCGTCGTTGGAGTGAGGGGACACGAACACCTCGAGGACCGCACGGTAGGTGCTCGACGGAATGGTCACGAGCGTGGAGCGCGAGTCGGACGAGTTCTGGATGCGGAACCAGTAGCCGCTGTCGCCGGTGGCCTCCGAGATGGGCAGGATCAGGTCCGCCGGCTGGAAGTACGACTCCGGCAGCGTCGGTGCCGCCGGACTGGCGTCGGCGACATCACCATCGGAGGAGGGGGGATTTACCACAGAGAGGTAAGCCGGAGTCCCGTGGAACTCGAAGGAGACGGTGACGTTGTAGATGCCGGTGTACTGGTCGTTGACGAGGTTCTCGAGCATGACCGAGAGGACGCCGTCGGGCGGGGAGCTGAGGAGGGCGGAGTAGCGGGTGACCTCCTTGCGCACGGTCCAGCTGACGCCCTCGGGGGTGGGCTCGGCGGTGGTGGTGCGGAGGAGCTCGGAGCCGTCGAGCCAGACGGCGGCGACGCGGTCGTACTGGTCGCCGGCGCAGGCGGCGGAGAAGGAGAGCACGACCTGGGACCAGGGCGCGGGGCACCCGGGCGGGGGCGCATAGGCGGCCTTGGCCGGGGGCGCGCCGTAGGTGTTGGCGAAGGAGTAGGAGAGCACCGGCACGGTGCAGGTCGGCGCGGCGGGGGGCGGGCCCTGGAGCGGGTAGGTGGGGTCGACGTACTCCTGGGCCGCCGCATTGCCCGTGGCCGGCGGCGCGTAGCGGACGGCGTAGCGGTCGGGGGCCTCGGCGAGAGCCGGGCCGAGGAGGTGGAGGAGGAGGAGGAGAGCCAGCGGCGGCATCTTGCGCTGCGACGGGGAAAAGGTCGCTGGCTCACTGATGAGTGCCGAGGGCCGGGCCGGCTTGTTCAACTCGTGTTGAGTGGTGTTTTCTGGATCTCTTTTGGATTATTTTTTCTGCAATTCTGCCGTACTTCAGATTGGTCGTTGGTGGTGCTCGTGAGTCGTGAGATCGTGCACGGTAGTGAATAAAATTGAGCATTTGATCACTGACCAGACGATCAACTGACACGTAGTATTAGTGGTATGGACGTGAAGTTGTTCTTGGTTCCAAAGTTAGATCATGTGTTCCACAGAAGATTTTTTCTTTGGCAAACTGAAGCCCTCAAAAAGGGATGTATTTTTTTATTAATTCAGCATCCCAGCGCAGCGTATAGAAAGGATCTTTCCCAGAGGAAAGTCAATGGCTTCATAAGTCAACCTGGCATTACATCGAGAAGATTTGCTGTAGATATGAGAGCAGTTACTAGTAGAAGATCTACACTTGCTATGGCGGCAGCGGCAAGAAAACCGATAGAGAAGCCAGGACATTGGAGTATCAAACCAGAGCTTTATATTGAACAGTTTTGCTAAGGCACATTTAAATGTGTCATAAGTATTGCACATCTAAGTACTATATCATTGATCTTACGTTGAGATTTGTGCGGATATTTTCTTTTTGTTTTTTCTTTTCTTTTTTATGCTTGATTCACTTATTTAGATGTGCAATAAGTAAGGCACATTTAAATGTGCCTTAGACATTTCCTATATTGAACACAGAAGGGGTTGATAGTAGGGTGTCAGGGTGTTCAAAATCAAAAGAAATGCCCATAGGGAAGCTCAAGCTGCTATCCATTCAACTCCTGGAAGCATTTACATTTACACTTTTCTAGTGCAGCTCACTCTTGAGCCTCTTGTCCAACAAAGGCTGCTCTATGTAATTTAGTTAAGGACAATGTTGGTGTTTTAGCTGTGACCTATCTTATATAAATAAAATCCTGGGTTTACAAAAAAAGAGAGTAAAGATCTACACAAGAACGCAGTCGAAGAAATTAGCAAGATATTTTCAAGTTTGAGTAAAATTCCATGCAATATCTTTAACAAAGAAATAACATGAACGCATTGTCATTGCCGGCCCATACAAACCATTAAGTCAGACAGAGGTTTTTCACCTGGAGCTCGAGACCAAGTGCTACTGATATTGGGAGCAAGAACATAAACATTTTTTTCCAGAGATTTCAAACAACTATTCATGAGAACCAACAAATGATCGGGTGGCTATTGTTGGATTATGGATGGGTTTAGGCCCATATAAGACACTAATCCCTGGTTAATCTTGAGGCTCATGTATGAGATGGCAGATGGAGGGAAGTTTAGTCCCACCTTGCTAGTTGAGGAGAGTTGAGACCCATTTATAAGGGTTGCTCTACCACTTGCCATTGGGAGCTTGGGAAGAGGAGTGGTACACACACGCTCCTCCTCCTCCTCCGCCCGCCTCATCACGACGTGCGCCACGGGTGAGCCGAGTCAGAGCTTATTTTTGCCGCTCAGGAACGAGTCGCTAACAGGTGGGCCACTGTCCGAGACGTTGGACTGTGGGCTGACTTGCGTTCCCGGGATTCGTTGACTCCGTTCGCGGGTGTGCGACCCTTCTCCGGGAACGACGACTCCCTTTCCGGGAGTGTGTCTTCCTACCCAACGGCCTATATAAGAAGGCTCTGCCCAGCGGAGTGACCAAGTTCGGTTCACTCACTCCCTCTCGCGTAACCTAGTCGTCATCTACTGTTCCTCACTCTGTGTTGTCTCCGGCGACCCCATCCCGACGACCGCGTGCACGACTGGTCGGGAGAGCAGGTGCCTCCAGAACCCTGTCGTTCGAGATCCTGCCCGGGAGAACGACAATAAGATTTTTTGGGAGCGTCTCGACGAACTGCTCCCGATCCGTTCCCAGCTCTGTCTGCATCTAGTTCCACTACTACCTCCGCATCGACACCATGGCCGACGATGCCGCAGCTAAGAAGAAGGCCACGGACGCCGCCGAGGCTGCTACTGCCGCAGCCGCGTTGGCCTGGCCAACCGGAGGGTATGATCTGTTCATCCCTCACTTACTCGTACTTGTGCTAGCCGTATATGTACTGCTCGTAGATGGTTCACTTCTATGTTTTGTACGTGCTAGTATGCTTAGGTATCGCTATGAGATGCATACCTTTTATGCCATGCCAACAGTATTCTCGTGGATTAGTCTAATTGGAAAAGTGCTAATATTTCCAACGATTAAAAAACCTTATTTTAGGCACTTTTTAATTCAAGGCTTTGTTGCTACTCTGAAACCGGAAAAGTTTACCGGGATGCATTTTAAGCGTTGGCAGACTAGGACCACCTTGTGGCTCATAGCGATAAACGTGTTCTGGGTTGGTGGTGTGTCCCCCACAGAAACGATTGCTCTTGAACAGGAGAAGGCGTTTAGGGAGGCAACCACAATCTTTTTGGGAGCAGTTCTGAGTGTGATTGGAGACAAGTTGGTTGACGCATATATTCATATGGGGGTTGCCAAAAACTTATGGGATGCGCTCGAAGTCAAATTCGGCAGAACCGATGTTGGCAGTGAGCTGTATGCCATGGAGCAGTTCCATGATTACAAGATGGTTGATAACCGTCCTGTATTGGACCAGGCTCATGAGATACAGTGCATTGCTAAGGAGCTGGAGCTCCTGAAGTGTGAGTTACCGGACAAGTTCGTCACAGGTTGCATTATTGCAAAACTCCCTCCTAGTTGGAGGAACTTTGCTACTTCTCTCAAGCACTTGAGACGTGAATTCTCTGTCGAGGATGTCATCGGTCATCTCAATGTTGAGCAGAACTCGAGAGCAAAGGACTCACACGTGAAAGGGGCAGAGGGTTCTTCTAGCGCCAATGTGGTGTAGAAGTGTTGGAAATATGCCCTAGAGGCAATAATAAATTAGTTATTATTATATCATATTTCATTGTTCATGATAATCGTTTATTATCCATGCTAGAATTGTATTGATAGGAAACTTAGATACATGTGTGGATACATAGACAACACCATGTCCCTAGTAAGCCTCTAGTTGACTAGCTCGTTGATCAATAGATGGTTACGGTTTCCTAACCATGGACATTGGATGTCGTTGATAACGGGATCACATCATTAGGAGAATGATGTGATGGACAAGACCCAATCCTAAGCCTAGCACAAAGATCGTGTAGTTCGTATGCTAAAGCTTTTCTAATGTCAAGTATCATTTCCTTAGACCATGAGATTGTGCAACTCCCGGATACCGTAGGAGTGCTTTGGGTGTGCCAAACGCCACAACGTAACTGGGTGGCTATAAAGGTACACTACGGGTATCTCCGAAAGTGTCTGTTGGGTTGGCACGAATCGAGACTGGGATTTGTCACTCCGTGTAAACGGAGAGGTATCTCTGGGCCCACTCGGTAGGACATCATCATAATGTGCACAACGTGATCAAGGAGTTGATCATGGGATGATGTGTTACGGAACAAGTAAAGAGACTTGCCGGTAACGAGATTGAACAAGGTATCGGGATACCGACGATCGAATCTTGGCCAAGTATCGTACCGATAGACAAAGGGAATTGTATACGGGATTGATTGAATCCTTGACATCGTGGTTCATCCGATGAGATCATCGTGGAGCATGCGGGGGCCAACATGGGTATCCAGATCCCGCTGTTGGTTATTGACCGGAGAGTTGTCTCGGCCATGTCTGCATGACTCCCGAGCCCGTAGGGTCTACACACTCAAGGTTCGATGACGCTAGGGTTATAGGGAAATTATGTACGCGGTTACCGAATGTTTTTAGGAGTCCTGGATGAGATCCGGACATCACGAGGAGTTCCGGAATGGTCCGGAGGTAAAGATTGATATATAGGAAGTATGGTTTTGGCCACCGGAAGTGTTCCGGACATCACCGGTAGTGTACCGGGACCACCGGAGGGGTCCGGGGGTCCACCAGGTGGGGCCACCAGCCCCAGAGGCCTACATGGGACAATAGTGGGAAGGGACCAGCCCCTAGGTGGGCTGGGGCGCCTCCCACCAAGGTCCAAGGCGCTTCCAAGAGGGAAGGGGGGCAAACCCTAGGGCAGATGGGCCCTAAGGCCCACCTAGGTGCGCCTCCCCCTCTCCCCCTTGTGGCCGCCAGCCTAGATGGGATCTAGGGCTGCCGCACCCCTTGGGGTGGGAACCCTAGAGGGGGCGCAGCCCCCTCCCCTCCCCCTATATATACTTGAGGTATGGGGGCTGCCCAACATACGATTCGATCTCTCTCTTGGCGCAGCCCTACCTCTCTCCCTCCTCGTCTCTCGTAGTGCTTGGCGAAGCCCTGCTGGAGTCCCGCGCTCCTCCACCACCACCATGTCATCGTGCTGATGCTGGATGGAGTCTTCCCCAACCTCTCCTTCTCCCCTTGCTGGATCAAGGCGTAGGAGACGTCATCGGGCTGTACGTGTGTTGAACGCGGAGGCGCCGTTGTTCGGCGCTTAGATCAGAATCAACCGCGATCTGAATCTCTACGAGTACGACTCCTTCATCCGCGTTCTTGTAATGCTTCCGCTTAGCGATCTACAAGGGTATGTAGATGCACTCTCCTTTCCCTCGTTGCTAGATTACTCCATAGATTGATCTTGGTGATGCGTAGAAAATTTTAAATTTCTGCTACGATCCCCAACAGTGGCATCATGAGCTAGGTCTATGCGTAGTTTCTATGCACGAGTAGAACACAAAGCAGTTGTGGGCATCGATATTGTCAATTTACTTGTCGTTACTAGTCTTATCTTGATTCGGCAGCATCGTGGGATGAAGCGGCCCGGACCGACCTTACACGTACTCTTATGTGAGACTGGTTCCACCGACTGACATGCACTAGTTGCATAAGGTGGCTAGCAGGTGTCTATCTCTCCCACTTTAGTCGGATCGGATTCGGTGAAAAGGGTCCTTATGAAGGGTAAATAGAAATTGGCATATCACGTTATGGTTTTGGCGTAGGTAAGAAACGTTCTTCCTAGAAACCTATAGCAGCCACGTAAAAACTTGCAACAACAATTAGAGGACGTCTAACTTGTTTTTGCAGCATATGCCTTGTGATGTGATATGGCCAAAAGGATGTGATGAATGATATATGTGATGTATGAGATTGATCATGTTCTTGTAATATGAATCACGACTTGCATGTCGATGAGTATGACAACCGGCAGGAGCCATAGGAGTTGTCTTAATTTATTTATGACCTACGTGTCAACATAAACGTCATGTAATTACTTTACTTTATTGCTAAAGTGTTAGCCATAGTAGCAGAAGTAATAGATGACGAGACAACTTCAAGAAGACACGATGATGGAGATCATGATGATGGAGATCATGGTGTCATGCCGGTGACAACGATGATCATGGAGCCCCAAAGATGGAGATCATAAGGAGCAAAATGATATTGGCCATATCATGTCACTATTTGACTGCATGTGATGTTTATCATGTTTTACATCTTATTTGCTTAGAACGACGGTAGCTTAAATAAGATGACCCCTCACTAAAATTTCAAGAAAATTGTCCCCCCTAACTGTGCACCGTTGTGAAGGTTCGTTGTTTCGAAGCACCATGTGATGATCGGGTGTGATAGATTCTAATGTTCGAATACAACGGGTGTTGACGAGCCTAGCATGTACAGACATGGCCTCGGAACACATGCGAAACACTTAGGTTGACTTGACGAGCCTAGCATGTACAGACATGGCCTCGGAACACGGAAGACCGAAAGGTCGAACATGAGTCGTATAGAAGATACGATCAACATGAGATGTTCACCGTTGATGACTAGTCCATCTCACGTGATGATCGGACACGGCCTAGTTGATTCGGATCATGTTTCACTTAGATGACTAGAGGGATGTTTATCTGAGTGGGAGTTCATTAAATAATTTGATTAGATGAACTCAATTATCATGAACATAGTCTAAATTGTCTTTGCAAATATGTTGTAGATAGATAGCTCACGTTGTAGCTCCCTGTTTCAATACGTTCCTAGAGAAAGACTAAGTTGAAAGATATTGTAAGCAATGATGCGGACTAGGTCCGTAGTCCGAGGAGTGTCCTCACTGCTACATAGAAGGCTTACGTCTTTGATGCACCGCTCGATGTGCAAACCCCTACAACATCGTCTGTGGATGTTGTGAACACCTGATAGACACATCCTGATGACTACTTGATAGTTTAGTGCACCATACTTTACGGCTTAGAATCAGGATTCCAATGACGTTTTGAACGCCATAGAACATATGAGATGTTCCAAGAGCTGAAATTGGGATTTCAGGCTCTTGCCCGTGTTGAGAGGTGTGAGACCTATGACAAGTTCTTTTGCCAACAAGATGGAGGAGAATAGCTCGGCTAGTGAGCATGTGCTCAGAATGTCTGGGTGCTACAATCACTTAAATCAAATGGGAGTTAAACTTCCATATAAGATAGTGATTGATAGAGTTATCTAGCCACTATCACTAAGCTACTAGATCTTCGTGATGAACTATGACATGCAAGGGATGGAGTTGATCCCGGAGCTGTTCGCGGTGCTTAAGACAACAAAAGGTAGAAATCAAGAAGGAGCATCAAGTGTTGATGGTTTAACAAGACCACTGGTTTCAAGAAGGGCAAGGGCTAGAAGGGAAACTTCATGGATGGCAAACTAGTTGCCGCTCCAGTGAAGGAACCCAAGGTTGAACCCAAACCCAAGACTAAGTGCTTCTATTGTAAGGGGAACGGTCACTGGTAGCGGAATTACCCCAAATGCATGGTAGATAAGAAGGCTGGCAACTTCAACAAAGTATATACGTGTTATTAATGTGTACCTCACTAGTACTCCTGGTAGCACCTGGGTATTGGATGCCGGTTCAGTTGCTATTATTGGTGACTTGAACAAAAGCTATGGACTAAACGGAGACTGGCTAAGGGCGAGGTGACGATGTGTGTTGGAAGTGTTTCCAAAGTTGATGAGGTCACCATCGCACGCTCCATCTGCCTTCGGGATTAGTATTGAACCTAGATAAATGTTATCAGGTGTCTACGTTGAGCAAGAATATGATTAGATCATGTTCATTGCAATACGGTTATTCATTTAAGTTAGAGAATACTGGTTATTCTGTTTACATGAATAATACCTTTCATGGTCATGCACCCGATGTGAATGGTTCATTGAATCTCGGTCGTGGTAATACACATGTTCACGCCAAAAGATGTAGAGTTAATAATGATAGTACCACTTTCTTGTGGCACTGCCGCTTAGGTCATACTGGCGTAAGATGCATGAAGAAACTCCATGTCGATGGATGTTTGGAGTCACTTGATTTTTAATCGCTTGACACATGCGAGCCATGCCTCATGGGCAGGATGACTAAGACCCCGTTTTCAGATACAATGAAAACGGGCAAGTGACTTGTTGGAAATCATACATGCTGATGCGTGTGATCCAATGAGAATTGAAGCGTGCGGTGGATATCACTATTTTCTCATTTTCACTGACGATTTGGGTAGATATAGGTATATTTACTTAATGAAGCACAAGTCTGAAATGTTTGAAAAGTTCAAGCGATTTCAGAGTGAAGTTAAGAATCATCATAACAAGAAGATCATGTTCCTACGATCTGATCAAAGGGGATTTTCTGAGTTATGAGTTTGGCAATCACTTAAGACATTTTGGAATTGTTTCGCAGTTGAAGCCACCTGGAACACCACAGCGTAATGGTGTGTCCGAACGTCGTAATCGAACCTTATGAGATATGGTGCGATCTATGATGTCTCTTACCGATCTACCGCTATTATTTCGAGGTTATGCATTAGAGACAACTGCATTCACTTTAGATAGGACACCATATAAGTCCGTTGAGACGATGTTGTATGAACATTGGTTTGGCAAGAAACCAAAGTTGTCGTTTCTTAATGTTTGGGGCTGCGATGCTTAAGGCTTCAGCCGGAGAATCTCGAACCCAAAGCGGACAAACACATCTTCATAGGATACCCAAAGGTTACAGTTGGGTATACATTCTATCTCAGATCCGAGGGCAAATTGTTTGTTGCTAAGAACGGGTCCTTTCTCGAGAAGGAGTTTCTCTCGAAAGAATTGAGTGGGAGGAAGATAGAACTTGATGAGGTTGTCGAACCTTTATTTCAACCAGAGAGTGATGCAACACAGAAAGATGTTTTCTGTGGCGCCTACGTCTGTTGAAGAGGAAGTTAATGATAGTGATCATGAAGCTTCGGATCAAGTTGCTATCGAACCTCATAGGTTGACAAGGATATGTACTACTCCTGAGTGGTACGGTAATCCTGTCTTAGATATCATGTTGTTAGACAACAATGAACCTACGAGCTATGGAGAAGCGATGGTGGGCCCGTATTCCGACAAATGGTTAGAAGCCATGAAATCCGAGATAGGATCCATGTATCAGAACAAAGTATGGACTTTGGTGGACTTGCCCGATGATCGGCAAGCCATTGAGATAACTGGATCTTTAAGAAGAAGACGGACGTGGGCGGTAATGTTACCGTCTATGAAGGTCGACTTGTGGGAAAGAGTCTTTTCACAAGTTCAAGGAGTTGACTACGATGAGAATTTCTCACCCGTAGCGATGCTTAAGTCCGTCGGAATCATGTTAGCATTAGCTATATTTTTCGATTATGAAATCTGACAGATGGATGTCAAAACAAGTTTTCTTACCAGTTTTTGTAAGAAAAGTTGTCTTTGATACAATAAAAGGTTTTGTCGATCCTAAGGATGCTAAAAAGGTATGCTGGCTCCAGCAATCCTTCTATGGACTAGAGCAAGCGTCTCGGAGTCGGAATATGTGCTTTGATGGAGTGATCAAAGCTTTTAGGTTTATACAATGTTTGCTAGAAACTTGTATTTACAAGAAAGTGAGTGGGAGCACTACAGCATTTCTGATAAGTATATGTGGATGACATATTGTTGATCCGAAATAATGTAGAATTTCTGGAAAGCATAAACGGTTGTCTGAAGAGTGTTTTTCAAAGGAAGACCTGGATAAAGCTGCTTACATATTGGGCATCAAGATCTATAGAGATAGATCAAGACACCTGATGATACTTTCAAAGAACGCACACCTTGACATGTTTTTGAAGGAGTTCAAAATAGATCAGTCAAAGAAGGGGTTCTTACCTGAGTTGTAAGGTGTGAAGTTGAGTAAGACTCGAAGATTGACCACGACAGAAGAAAGAGGAAGGACGAAGGTCGTCCCCTATTCTTTTGTCATAGGCTCTATACGGTATGCCATGCTGAGTACCGCACCTGATGTGTGCCTTGCTGCATGTCTGGCAAGAGGGTACAAAGGTGATCTAGGAGTGGATCACCGGATAGCGGTCAAGAATTATCCTTAGAGGAATAAGGAAATGTTTCTCGGTTATGGAGGTGATAAAGAGTTCGACGTAAAGAGTTACGTCGATGCAAGCTTAACACCTATCCGGATAGCTCTGAGTAGAGATACTGGATACGTATAATGGAGCAACAATTTGGAATAGCTCCAAGTGGAATGTGGTAGCAGCATCTATGATATGACATAAAGTTTTGCGAAATACATAGGGATCTGAATATGGCAGACCCGTTGACTATAACGTCTCTCACAAGCATAACATGATCAAACCCAGAACTCATTGAGTGTTAATCACATAGTGATGTGAACTAGATTATTGAGTCTAGTAAACTCTTTGGATGTTGGTCACATGGCGATGTGACCTGTGAGTATTAATCACATGGCGTTGTGAACTAGATTATTGACTCTAGTGCAAGTGGGAGACTGTTGGAAATATGCCCTAGAGGCAATAATAAATTAGTTATTATTATATCATATTTCATTGTTCATGATAATCGTTTATTATCCATGCTAGAATAGTATTGATAGGAAACTCAGATACATGTGTGGATACATAGACAACACCATGTCCCTAGTAAGCCTCTAGTTGACTAGCTCGTTGATCAATAGATGGTTACGGTTTCCTAACCATGGACATTGGATGTCGTTGATAACGGGATCACATCATTAGGAGAATGATGTGATGGACAAGACCCAATCCTAAGCCTAGCACAAAGATCGTGTAGTTCATATGCTAAAGCTTTTCTAATGTTAAGTATCATTTCCTTAGACCATGAGATTGTGCAACTCCCGGATACCGTAGGAGTGCTTTGGGTGTGCCAAACATCACAACGTAACTGGGTGGCTATAAAGGTACACTACGGGTATCTCCGAAAGTGTCTGTTGGGTTGGCACGAATCGAGACTGGGATTTGTCACTCCGTGTAAACGGAGAGGTATCTCTGGGCCCACTCGGTAGGACATCATCATAATGTGCACAATGTGATCAAGGAGTTGATCACGGGATGATGTGTTATGGAACGAGTAAAGAGACTTGCCGGTAACGATATTGAACAAGGTATCGGGATACCGACGATCGAATCTCGGGCAAGTATCGTACCGATAGACAAAGGGAATTGTATACGGGATTGATTGAATCCTTGACATCGTGGTTCATCCGATGAGATCATTGTGGAGCATGTGGGAGCCAACATGGGTATCGAGATCCCGTTGTTGGTTATTGACCGGAGAGTTGTCTCGGCCATGTCTGCATGACTCCCGAGCCCGTAGGGTCTACACACTTAAGGTTCGATGATGCTAGGGTTATAGGGAAAGTATGTACGCGGTTACCGAATGTTTTTCGGAGTCCCGGATGAGATCCCGGACGTCACGAGGAGTTCCGGAATGGTCCGGAGGTAAAGATTTATATATAGGAAGTATGGTTTTGGCCACCGGAAGTGTTCCGGGCATCACCGATAGTGTACCGGGACCACCGGAGGGGTCCGAGGGTCCACCAGGTGGGGCCACCAGCCCCGGAGGCCTACATGGGCCAATAGTGGGAAGGCACCAGCCCCTAGGTGAGCTGGGGCGCCTCCCACCAAGGCCCAAGGCGCCTCCAAGAGGGAAGGGGGCAAACCCTAGGGCAGACGGGCCCTAAGGCCCACCCAGGTGCGCCTCCCCCTCTCCCCCTTGTGGCCGCCACCCTAGATGGGATCTAGGGCTGCCGCACCCCTTGGGGTGGGAACCCTAGAGGGGGCGCAACCCCCTCCCCTCCCCCTATATATACTTGAGGTATGGGGGCTTCCCAACATACGATTCGATCTCTCTCTTGGCGCAGTCCTACCTCTCTCCCTCCTCGTCTCTCGTAGTGCTTGGCGACGCCCTGCTGGAGTCCCGCGCTCCTCCACCACCACCACGCCGTCGTCCTGCTGCTGGATGGAGTCTTCCCGAACCTCTCCTTCTCCCCTTGCTGGATCAAGGTGTAGGAGACGTCACCGGGCTGCACGTGTGTTGAACGCGGAGGCGCCGTTGTTCGGCGCTTAGATCGGAATCAACCGTGATCAGAATCGCTACGAGTACGACTCCTTCATCCGTGTTCTTGTAACGCTTCCGCTTAGCGATCTACAAGGGTATGTAGATGCACTCTCCTTCCCCTCGTTGCTAGAATACTCCATAGATTGATCTTGGTGATGTGTAGAAAATTTTAAATTTCTGCTACGATCCCCAACAAGAAGAACTTCCACAAGTTCAAGGGAAAGAACTATGTCCAGCAGAATACTACCTTTAAGAAGAAGGGTAAGAAGAAAGACAGAAAGAGAGATGGTTGTTTTACTTGTGGTTCAGAGGAACATTGGGCAAACAAGTGCCCAAACAAGTACAAGAAGCCAGCACAGGACTCCAAGTCTGTGAATGTCCTTCTGAGCAACAATGATGGGGCATGTGGGTATGGTAATCTATTTACCATACTTTCAGTTTGTCAGCCCACCGATTGGTGGGTTGACACTTGTTGGGGAACGTAGTAATTTCAAAAAATTTCCTACGCACACGCAAGATCATGGTGATGCATAGCAACGAGAGGGGATAGTGTTGTCTATGTACCCTTGTAGACCGACAGCGGAAGCTTTATGACAACGCGGTTGATGTACTCGTACGTCTTCACCTCCCGACCGATCAAGCACCGAAACTACGGCACCTCCGAGTTTTAGCACATGTTCAGCTCGATGACGATCCCGGACTCCGATCCAGCAAAGTGTCGGGGAAGAGTTCCGTCAGCACAACGGTGTGGTGACGATCTTGATGTTCTACCATCGCAGGGCTTCGCCTAAGCACCGCTATAATATTATCGAGGAGTATGGTGGAGGGGGGCACCGCACACGGCTAAGAGAACGATCTTGAAGATCAACTTGTGTGTCTATGGGGTGCCCCCTGCCCCCGTATATAAAGGGGTGGAGGAGGGGAGGGCCGGCCCTCTCTATGGCGCGCCCTAGGGGAGTCCTACTCCCACCGGGAGTAGGATTCCCCCTTTCCTAGACCAACTAGGAGTCCTTCCATGTAGTAGGAGTAGGAGTCAAGGCAAGGGAAAGGAGAAGAGAAGGAAGGAGGGGGCGCAGCCCTTCCCCCTAGTCCAATTGGGACTAGGCCTTGGGGGGGCGCCCAACCTCTCCTATCTCTTTCCCCTAAAGCCCAATAAGGCCCATATACTCCCCGGCGAATTCCCGTAACTCTCTGGTACTCCGAAAAATACTCGAATCACTCGGAACCTTTCCGATGTCCGAATATAGTCGTCCAATTTATCGATCTTTACGTCTGGACCAATTCGAGACTCCTCGTCATGTCCCCGATCTCATCCGGGACTCCGAACTCCTTCGGTACATCAAAACTCATAAACTCATAATATAACTGTCATCGAAACCTTAAGCGTGCGGACCCTACGGGTTCGAGAACAATGTAGACATGACCGAGACACGTCTCCGGTCAATAACCAATAGCGGAACCTGGATGCTCGTATTGGCTCCCACATATTCTACGAAGATCTTTATCGGTCAGACTGCATAGCAACATACGTTGTTCCCTTTGTCATCGGTATGTTACTTGCCCGAGATTCAATCGTCGGTATCTCAATAGCTAGTTCAATCTCGTTACCGACAAGTCTCTTTACTCGTTTCGTAATACATCATCTCACAACTAACTCATTAGTTGCAATGCTTATGTGATGTGCATTACCGAGATGGCCCAGAGATACCTCTCTGACAATCGAAGTGACAAATCCTAATCTCGAAATACGTGAACCCAACATGTACCTTTGGAGACACCTGTAGAGCTCCTTTATAATCACCCAGTTACGTTGTGACGTTTGGTAGCACACAAAGTGTTCCTCTGGTAAACGGGAGTTGCATAATCTCATAGTCATAGGAACATGTATAAGTCATGAACAAAGCAATAGCAACATACTAAACGATCGGGTGCTAAGCTAATGGAAAGGGTCATGTCAATCACATCATTTTCCTAATGATGTGATCCCGTTAATCAAATGACAACACATGTCTATGGTTAGGAAACATAACCATCTTCGATTAACGAGCTAGTCAAGTAGAGGCATACTAGTGACACTTTATTTGTCTATGTATTCACACATGTATTATGTTTCCGGTTAATACAATTCTAGCATGAATAATAAACATTTATCATGAAATAAGGAAATAAATAATAACTTTATTATTGCCTCTAGGGCATATTTCCTTTAGTCTCCCACTTGCACTAGAGTCAATAATCTAGATCACATTGCCATGTGATTTAGCACCAATAGTTCACATCATTATGTGACCAACACTCAAAGGGTTTACTAGAGTCAATAATCTAGTTCACATCGCTATGTGATTAACACCCAAAGAGTACTAAGGTGTGATCATGTTTTGCCTGTGAGAGAAGTTTAGTCAACGGGTCTGCCATATTCAGATCCGTATGTATTTTGCAAATTTCTATGTCAACAATGCTCTGCACGGAGCTAATCTAGCTAATTGCTCCCACTTTCAATATGCATCCAGATTGAGACTTAGAATCATCTGGATCAGTGTCAAAGTTTGCATCGACGTAACCTTTTACGATGAACCTTTTGTCACCTCCATAATCGAGAAACATATCCTTATTCCACTAAGGATAATTTTTGATCGCTGTCCAGTGATCTACTCCTAGATCACTATTGTACTTCCTTGCCAACATCAGTGTAGGGTATACAATAGATCTGGTACACAGCATGGCATACTTTATAGTACCTATGGCTGAGGCATAGGGAATGACTTTCATTCTCTTTCTATCTTCTGCCATGGTCGGGCTTTGAGTCTTACTCAATTTCACACCTTGTAACATAGGCAAGAACTCTTTCTTTGACTGTTCCATTCTGAACTACTTCAAAAACTTGTCAAGGTATGTACTCATTGAAAAAACTTATCAAGCGTCTTGATCTATCTCTATAGATCTTGATGCTTAATATGTAAGCAGCTTCACCGAGGTCTTTCTTTGAATTTTTTTCTTCAAAACACTCCTTTATGCTTTGCAGAATAATTCTACATTATTTTTGATCAACAATATGTCATTCACATATACTTATTAGAAATGTTGTAGTGCTCCCACTCACTTTCTTGTAAATACAGGCTTCACCGCAAGTCTGTATAAAACTATATGCTTTGATCATCTCATTAAAGTGCATATTCCAACTCCGAGATGCTTGCACCAGTCCATAGATGGATCGCTGGAGCTTGCACATTTTGTTAGCACCTTTAGGATTGACAAAACGTTCTGGTTGTATCATATACAACTCTTCTTTAATAAATCCATTAAGGAATGCAGTTTTGTTTATCCATTTGCCGGATTTCATAAAATGCGGCAATTGCTAACATGATTCGGACAGACTTAAGCATAGATACGAGTGAGAAATTCTCATCGTAGTCAACACCTTGAACTTGTCGAAAACCTTTTTGCGACAATTCTAGTTTTGTAGATAGTAACACTACTATCAGCGTCCGTCTTCCTCTTGAAGATCCATTTAAGCTCAATGGCTCGCCGATCATTGGGCAAGTCAATCAAAGTCCATAATTTGTTCTCATACATGGATCTCATCTCAGATTTCATGGCCTCAAGCCATTTCGCGGAATCTGGGCTCATCATCGCTTCCTCATAGTTCGTAGGCTCATCATGGTCAAGTAACATGACTTCCAGAACTAGATTACCGTACCACTCTGGTGCGGATCTAACTCTGGTTTACCTATGAGGTTCGGTAGTAACTTGATCCGAAGTTACATGATCATCATCATTAGCTTCCTCACTAATCGGTCTAGTAGTCACAGGAACAGATTTCTGTGATGAACTACTTTCCAATAAGGGAGCAGGTACAATTACCTTATCAAGTTTTCTACTTTCCTCCCACTCACTTCTTTCGAGAGAAACTCCTTCTCTGGAAAGGATCCATTCTCAGCAATGAATATCTTGCCTTCGAATCTGTGATAGAAGGTGTACCCAACATTTTCTTTTGGGTATCCTATGAAGATGCACTTCTCCGATTTAGGTTTGAGCTTATCAAGTTGAAACTTTTTCACATAAGCATTGCAACCTTAAACTTTAAGAAACGACAGCTTAGGTTTCTTGCCAAACCATAGTTCATATGGTGTCGTCTCAACGGATTTAGATGGTGCCCTATTTAACGTGAATGTAGCTGTCTCTAATGCATAACCCCAAAACGATAGTGGTAATCGGTAAGAGACATCATAGATCGCACCATATCTAATAAAGCACGGTTTTGACGTTCGGACACACCATTACACTGTGGTGTTCCAGGTGGCGTGAGTAGTGAAATTATTTCACATTGTTTTAACTGAAGGCCAAACTCGTAACTCAAATACTTTATTTCCGCGATCATATCGTAGAAATTTTTATTTTTGTTACGATGATTCTCCACTTCACTCTGAAATTCTTTGAACTTTTCAAATATTTCAGACTTGTGTTTCATCAAGTAGATATACTCATATCTGCTCAAATCATCTGTGAAGATCAGAAAATAATGATACTTGTCGCGAGCCTCAATATTCATCAGACCACATACATCAGTATGTATGATTTCCAACAAATCTGTTGCTCGCTCCATTGTTCCGAAGAACGGAGTCTTAGTCATCTTGCCCATGAGGCATGGTTCGCAAGCATCAACTGATTCATAATCAAGTGATTCCAAAAGCCCATCAGCATGGAGTTTCTTCATGCGCTTTACACCAATATGACCTAAACGGCAGTGCCACAAATAAGCTGCACTATCATTATTAACTTTGCATCTTTTGGTTTCAATATTATGATTATGTGTATCACTATGATCGAGATCCAATGAACTATTTTCATTGGGTGTGTAACCATATAAGGTTTTATTCATGTAAACAGTACAACAATTTATTCTCTTACTTAAATGAATAACCATATTACAATAAACATGATCAAATCATATTCATGCTCAACGCAAACACCAAATAACACTTATTTAGGTTCAACATTAATCCCGAAAGTATAGGGAGTGTGCGATGATGATCATATCAATCTTGGAACCACTTTCAACACACATCATCACTTCACCCTTAACTAGTCTCTGTTTATTCTGCAACTCCCGTTTCGAGTTACTAATCTTAGAAACTAAACTAGTATCAAATACTGAGGGGTTTCTATAAACACTAGTAAAGTACACATCAATAACATGTATATCAAATATACTTATGTTCACTTTGCCATCCTTCTTATCCGCCAATCACTTGGGGTAGTTCCGCTTCTAGTGACCAGTCCCTTTCCAGTATAAGCACTTAGTCTCAGGCTTAGGACCAGACTTGGGCTTCTTCACTTGAGCAGCAACTTGCTTGCCGTTCTTCTTGAAGTTCCCCTTCTTCCCTTTGCCCTTTTCTTGAAACTAGTGGTCTTGTCAACCATCAACACTTGATGCTCTTTCTTGATTTCTACCTTCATCGATTTCATCATCATGAAAAGCTCGGGAGTCATCTTCGTCATCCCTTGCATACTATAGTTCATCACGTAGTTCTACTAACTTGGTGATGGTGACTAGAAAATTCTGTCAATCACTATCTTATCTGGAAGATTAACTCCCACTTGATTCAAGCGATTGTAGTACCCAGACAATCTGAGCACATTCTCACTAGTTGAGCGATTCTCCTCCATCTTTTAGCTATAGAACTTGTTGGAAACTTCATATCTCTCAACTCAGGTATTTGCTTGAAATATTAACTTCAACTCCTGGAACATCTCATATGGTCCATGACGTTCAAAACGTCTTTGAAGTCCCGATTCTAAGCCGTTAAGCATGGTGCACTAAACTATCAAGTAGTCATCATATTGAGCTAGCCAAACGTTCATAACGTCTGCATCTGCTCCTGCAATAGGTCTGTCACCTAGCGGTGCATCAAGGACATAATTCTTCTATGCAGCAATGAGGATAAACCTCAGATCACGGATCCAATCCGCATCATTGCTACTGACATCTTTCAACACAATTTTCTCTAGGAACATATCAAAATAAACATATGGAAACAACAACGCGAGCTATTGATCTACAACATATATATGCTAATACTACTAGGACTAAGTTCATGATAAATTAAAGTTCAATTAATCATATTACTTAAGAACTCCCACTTAGATAGACATCCCTCTAATCCTCTAAGTGATCACGTGATCCAAATCAACTAAACCATGTCCGATCATCACGTGAGATGGAGTAGTTTCAATGGTGAACATCATTATGTTGATCATATCTAATATATGATTCACGCTCGACCTTTCGGTCTCCGTGTTCCGAAGCCATATTTGTATATGCTTGGATCGTCAAGTATAACTTGAGTATTCCGCGTGTGCAACTGTTTTGCACCCGTTGTATTTGAACATAGAGCCTATCACACCCGATCATCACATGGTGTCTCAGCACGAAGAACTTTCGCAACAGTGCATACTCAGGGAGAACACTTCTTGATAATTAGTGAGAGATCATCTTAAAATGCTACCTTCAAACAAAACAAGATAAGATGCATAAAAGATAAACATCACATGCAATCAATATAAGTGATATGATATGGCCATCATCATCTTGTGCTTGTGATCTCCATCTTCGAAGCACCTTCATGATCACCATCATCACTGGCGCGACACCTTGATCACCATCGTAGCATCATTGTCGTCTCGTCAATCTTATGCTTCCACGACTATCACTACCGCTTAGTGATAAAGTAAAGCATTACAACGCAATTGCATTGCATACAATAAAGCGACAACCATATGGCTCCTGCCAGTTGCCGATAACTTGGTTACAAAACATGATCATCTCATACAATAAAATTTAGCATCATGTCTTGACCATATCACATCACAACATGCCCTGCAAAAACAAGTTAGACGTCCTCTACTTTGTTGTTGCAAGTTTTACGTGGCTGCTACGGGCTTAAGTAAGAACCAATCTTACCTACGCATCAAAACCACAATCATAGTTTGTCAAGTTGGTGTTGTTTTAACCTTCGCAAGGACTGGGCGTAGCCACACTCGGTTCAACTAAAGTTGGAAAAACTGTCACCCGCTAGCCACCTTTGTGCAAAGCACGTCGAGAGAACCGGTCTCGCGTAAGCGTACGCATAATGTCGGTCCGGGCCGCTTCGTTCAACAATACCGCCAAACCAAAGTATGACATGCTGGTAAGCAGTATGACTTATATCGCCCACAACTCACTTGTGTTCTACTCGTGCACAACATCAACACATAAAACCTAGGCTCTGATACCACTTTTGGGGAACGTAGTAATTTCAAAAAAATTCCTACGCACACACAAGATCATGGTGATGCATAGCAACGAGAGGGGAGAGTGTTGTCTACGTACCCTTGTAGACCGACAGCGGAACCGTTATGACAACGTGGTTGATGTAGTCGTACGTCTTCACGGCCCGACCGATCAAGCACCGAAACTACGGCACCTCCGAGTTTTAGCACACATTCAGCTCGATGACGATCCCCGGACTCCGATCCAGCAAAGTGTCGGGGAAGAGTTCCGTCAACACGACGGTGTGGTGACGATCTTGATGTTCTACCGTCACAGGGCTTCGCCTAAGCAGCGCTACAATATTATCGAGGAGTATGGTGGAGGGGGGCACCGCACACGGCTAAGAGAACGATCTTGAAGATCAACTTGTGTGTCTATGGGGTGCCCCCTGCCCCCGTATATAAAGGAGTGGAGGAGGGGAGGGCCGGCCCTCTCTATGGCACGCCCTAGGGGAGTCCTACTCCCACCGGGAGTAGGATTCCCCCTTCCCTAGTCCAACTAGGAGTCCTTCCATATAGTAGGAGTAGGAGTCAAGGCAAGGGAAAGGAGAAGAGAAGGAAGGAGGGGGCGCAGCCCTTCCCCCTAGTCCAATTCGGACTAGGCCTTGGGGGGAGCCCAACCTCTCCTATCTCTTTCCCCTAAAGCCCAATAAGGTCCATATACTCCCCGGCGAATTCCCGTAACTCTCTAGTACTCCAAAAAATACTCGAATCACTCGGGACCTTTCCGATGTCCGAATATAGTCGTCCAATATATCGATCTTTACATCTCGACCAATTCGAGACTCCTCGTCATGTCGTCGATTTCATCCGGGACTCCGGACTCCTTTGGTACATCAAAACTCATAAACTCATAATATAACTGTCATCGAAACCTTAAGCGTGTGGACCCTACGGGTTCGAGAACAATGTAGACATGACCGAGACACGTCTCCGGTCAATAACCAATAGCGGAACCTGGATGCTCATATTGGCTCCCACATATTCTACGAAGATCTTTATCGGTCAGACCGCATAACAACATACGTTGTTCCCTTTGTCATCGGTATGTTACTTGCCCGAGATTCGATCGTCGGTATCTCAATACCTAGTTCAATATCGTTACCGGCAAGTCTCTTTACTCGTTTCGTAATACATCATCTCGCAACTAACTCATTAGTTGCAATGCTTGCAAGGCTTATGTGATGTGCATTACCGAGAGGGCCCAGAGATACCTCTCCGACAATCGGAGTGACAAATCCTAATCTCGAAATACGCCAACCCAACATGTACCTTTGGAGACACCTGTAGAGCTCCTTTATAATCACCCAGTTACGTTGTGACGTTTGGTAGCACACAAAGTGTTCCTCCGGTAAACGGGAGTTGCATAATCTCATAGTCATAGGAACATGTATAAGTCATGAAGAAAGCAATAGCAACATACTAAACGATCGGGTGCTATGCTAATGGAAAGGGTCATGTCAATCACATCATTCTCCTAATGATGTGATCCCGTTAATCAAATGACAACACATGTCTATGGTTAGGAAACATAACCATCTTCGATTAATGAGCTAGTCAAGTAGAGGCATACTAGTGACACTTTGTTTGTCTATGTATTCACACATGTATTATGTTTCCGGTTAATACAATTCTAGCATGAATAATAAACATTTATCATGAAATAAGGAAATAAATAATAACTTTATTATTGCCTCTAGGGCATATTTCCTTGAACACTGGGGCCAATATTCATGTGTGTTCTAATGTGTCACTGTTTTCTTCTTACCAGGTCGCACGAGATTGTTCCGTCCTGATGGGGAATGGCTCGCATGCTTCTGTTCATGGTGTTGGCACGGTAGATCTGAAGTTTACTTTGGGAAAGATCGTGCAACTGAAAAACATGTAGCATGTCCCCGCCATAAATAAGAATCTCGTTAGTGGATCCCTTCTATGTAAAGAAGGGTTTAACTTAGTATTTGAGTCTAACAAAGTAGTCGTATCTCGGTATGGACTATTTGTTGGAAAAGGATATGATTGTGGTGGTTTGTTCCGCCTTTCCGTGGAGGATTTCTGTAATAAAGTCGTGAACCAAATTCATTCTAATGTGAACGAATCTGAGGCTTGGCATTCACGTCTTTGTCACATAAATTTTGGTTGTATGACGCGGCTAGCTAAGATGGACTTAATCCCGAGTATCACTTTAGCCAAAGGCTCTAAGTGCCATGTGTGTGTGCAAGCTAAGCAACCTCATAAGCCTCACAAGCTTGCGAAGGAGAGACACCTGGCACCATTAGAGCTCATACATTCAGATCTCTATGAGACGAATGCTGTCTTGACTAAAGGTGGAAAGAAATACTGCACGACTCTGATTGATGATTCCATTAGTTTCTGCTATGTGTATTTGTTAAATACCAAGGATGAGGGTCTACACTACTTTAAAGTCTATAAGGCTGAAGTTGAGAACCAACTTGAGAAGAAAATAAAACGAGTCCAGTCTGATTGTGGTGGAGAGTACTTTTCTAAAGAGTTTGATTTATTCTGTGTGGGACATGGTATTATTCATGAGAGGGCGCCTCCCTACTCACCCCAGTCAAACGGGGTTGCCGAACAAAAAAACCGTACTCGAACTGATTTGGTTAACGCCATGTTAGTTACATCGGGTTTATCCAAGGCATGGTGGGGGGAGGCTGTATTGACATCATGTCATGTCCTGAATAAAGTTACCACAAAGGATAATGAGACTACTCCCTATGAGCAAGGGAAAAGAAAAGAACTACACTCTCTTACTTGCGCACTTGGGGCTGTTTGGCGAAAGTCAACGTGCCGATAACCAAAATGCGCAAGTTGGGACCAAAAACCGTGGACTCCGTTTTTCTTGGCTATTCCAAGCATAGCATTGGCTATAGATTTCTAGTAGTGAATCTGATGTACAGGACGTGAAGGTCGATACGATCATGGAGTCTAGGGATGCTACATTCTTTCAGGATATTTTCCCCATGAGAGATATGCAAAGCATTTCTAGACCGGAATCTGATGAGACTCCTGAACCTGCTATTCTGATGGAATATTATGAACATAAAAGTGATGAGAGTTCCAAGGAGGATGACGAGGAAGCTCCTGTTAGGAGCAAGAGACAGAGAACTGCAAAGTCGTTTGGTGATTATTTCCTCGTGTACCTCGTGGATGATGATACTCCCAGTTCCATTTCAGAAGCTTATGCATCTTCGGATGCTGACTACTGGAAGGATGCGGTCCGTAGCGAGATGGATTCCATCTTGGCTAATGGGACATGGGAAATCACTGATTGTCCCTATGGTTGTCAACCATTGGGATCTAAGTGGGTGTTCAAAAAAGAAGCTTAGGCCCGATGGTACTGTTGAGAAGTACAAGGCTAGGCTTGTGGCCAAGGGTTATACCCAGAAAGAAGAAGAGGATTTCTTCGACACTTATTCACCTATGGCTAGACTGACAACCATTCGAGTGTTACTCGCTTTGGCTGCCTTGCATGGTCTTCTCGTCCACCAGATGGACGTTAAGACGGCTTTCCTTAATGAAGAGCTAGACGAGGAAATTTACATGCAACAACCAGATGGCTTTGTAGTAAATGGTCAGGAAAAAAAGGTGTGCAAGCTAGTGAAATCTTTGTATGGCCTGAAACAAGCGCCTAAGCAATGGCATGAGAAGTTCAACACTACTCTGACATCTGCCGGCTTTGTTGTGAACGAAGCTGACAAATGTGTATACTATCGCTATGGTGGGGGCGAAGGAGTTATACTGTGTCTGTATGTCGATGACATACTGATATTTGGGACCCACCTCAAATCATTGAGGTGGTCAAGGCTTTTCTATCTCATAACTTTGTGATGAAAGACCTGGGCGTGGCTGATGTTATCTTGAACATCAAGCTACTGAGAAATTCTGAGGGTGGAATTCCACTTTTGCAATCCCACTATGTTGAGAAGATTTTGAGCCAGTTTGGACATTCGGACTGCAAACCTTCTGCAACACCATATGATCCTAGCGTGCGGATTCGAAAGTTCGAAGGCACGACTATAGATCAATTGAGATATTCTCAAGTGGTTGGTTCACTCATGTACCTAGCATGTGCTACTCGTCCTGACATCTCATTTGCTGTGTGCAAACTGAGCCGGTTTGTTTCCAATCCGGGAGATGTGCATTGGCATGCTGTTGAGAGAGTGATGCGTTATTTGCAAGGTACTGCGAACTATAGAATTCACTATTCTGGGTACCCGACGGTACTTGAGGGGTGTAGTGATTTGAATTGGATATCTGATGCTGATGAGATGAAAGCCACAAGTGGACATGCCTTCACACTTGGCGGTGGTGCTCTTTCCTGGAAGTCTTGCAAGCAGATGATCTTAATCAGATCGACTATGGAAGCAGAACTCACAGCATTAGACACATCATGCGTCGAAGCAGAATGGCTTTGAGAGCTTTTGATGGACTTGCCTGTGGTTGATAAACCAGTGCCGGCTGTCCTTATGAACTGTGACAACCAAATGGTGATTGCCAAGGCTAAGAGTTCAAAGGACAACTGAAATCCACAAAACACATAAGAAGAAGATTGAAATATGTCAAAAAATCAAGAAACTCCGGAGTAATAGCGTTGGATTATATCCAGACGGCTAAGAATCTGGCAGACCCTTTTACGAAAGGGCTATCACAGATTGTGATAGAAAATGCATCGAGGGAGATGGGTATGAGACCCGCGTAAGTTGCCATGGGGGTAACCCAACCTATGTGATAGGAGATCCCGTGCATTAGGACCTGGGAAAACAATCCAGCGGTCAACTGAGGAGAGTATCCTTAATAAGCCCACTCCGTTGGAGATGCAGTAATACTCTCAATTCTGTAAGGCAGACTGACTTTTGTCTTAATGTGTTCCAAAGCTTATGTAAGCAAGATGCTAACCTACAGAGCATTCTTTGGAGGAACAAACCTATGTGAGCCCGACTGCTGGTCACAGACTATGAGATTGGGTAATCTCTAGTAAGCTCATGAGAAGGTACGAAGTATGACTAATAAGCTCCACCCGTGGGGTTTAGCCTTCGGCAACCACGTATCGGCTAACAATAGGTGAAACTTCTGCCCACCAAACTGACAATTCAAGGCATAGTCCATTCTTCAGTTGTGAAGAAGTGGAATCCTGTTGCTCTAGGTGGAAGTTCAACTTAACAGTCTCCACTGAAAATTCTGGTATATCAAACATTGTTTGGAACAGTTGACAAACTTATGTGCCTCGAGATCTGGTGGGGGATTGTTGGATTATGGATGGGCTTAGGCCCATATAAGACACTAATCCCTAGTTAATCTTGAGGCCCGTGTATGAGATGGCAGGTGGTGAGAAGTTTAGTCCCACCTTGCTAGTTGAGGAGAGTTGAGACCCCTTTATAAGGGCTGCTCTACCACTTGCCATTTGGAGCTTGGGAAAAGGAGTGGTACACGCGCGTTCCTCCTCCGTCGCCCGCCTCGCCTCATCACGACGCACGCGGGTTGCGGGAATGAGCCGAGCCGGAGCTTACTTTTGCCGCTCCATGACGTTGGACTGTGGGCCTATATAAGAAGGCTCTGCCCAGTGGAGTGACCAAGTTCGGTTCACTCACTCCCTCTCGCGTAACCTAGCCGTCATCTACTGTTCCTCACTTTGTGCTATCTCCGGCGACCCCATCCCGACGACCATGGCTGGTCGGGAGAGCAGGTGCCTCCGGAACCCTGTCATTCGAGATCTTGCCCAGGAGAACGGCAATAAGGTTTTTGGGGAGCATCTCAACGCGACTGCTCCCGATCCGTCAGCCGCCTTGGCCTAACCAACCGAGGGTATGATCTATTCATCCCTCACTTACTCGTACTTGTGCTAGCTGTATATGTACTGCTCATATATGTATTTTTGCTAACAGTATTCTCGTGGATTAGTATAATTGGAAAAGTGCTAATATTTCCAACAGCTACATGGATGAACATGAAGGAAATATGCCCTAGAGGCAATAATAAAGTTATTATTTATTTCCTTATTTCAGGATAAATGTTTATTATTCATGCTAGAATTGTATTAACCGGAAACATAATACATGTGTGAATACATAGACAAACAAAGTGTCACTAGTATGCCTCTTCTTGACTAGCTCGTTGATCAAAGATGGTTATGTTTCCTAACCATGGACATGAGTTGTCATTTGATAAATGGGATCACATCATTAGGAGAATGATGTGATTGACTTGACCCATTCCGTTAGCTTAGCACTTGATCATTTTAGTTTACTGCCATTGCTTTCTTCATGACTTATACATATTCCTCTGACTATGAGATTATGCAACTCCCAATTACCGGAGGAACACTTTATGTGCTACCAAACGTCACAACGTAACTGGGTGATTATAAAGGTGCTCTATAGGTGTCTCCGATGGTACTTGTTGAGTTGGCATGGATTGAGATTAGGATTTGTCACTCCGATTATCGGAGAGGTATCTCTGGGCCCTCTCGGTAATGCACATCACTATAAGCCTTGCAAGCAATGCAACTAATGAGTTAGTTGCGGGATAGTGCATTACGGAATGAGTAAAGAGACTTGCTGGTAATGAGATTGAACTAGGTATTAAGATACCGACGATCGAATCTCGGGCAAGTAACATACCGATGACAAAGGGAACAATGTATGTTGTTATGCATTTTGACCGATAAAGATCTTCGTAGAATATGTAGGAGCTAATATGAACATCCAGGTTCCGCTATTGGTTATTGACCCGAGACGTGTCTCGGTCATGTCTATGTAGTTCTCGAACCCGTATGGTCCGCACGCTTAACGTTCGGTGACGATCGGTATTATGAGTTTATGTGATTTGATGTACTGAAGGTAGTTCAGAGTCCCAGATGAGATCGGGGACATGACGAGGAGTCTCGAAATAGTCGAGACGTAAAGATCGATATATTGGACGACTATATTTGGACATCGGAAAAGTTCCGAGTGATTCGGGTATTTTTCGGAGTACCGGGGAGTTACGGGAACACGGGGAAGAAGTATTGGGCCTCATGGGCCAAGTGGTGGAAGAGAGGAGATAGGGCGCGCGGCCCCCTAGCCCAAATCGAATTGGACTAGGGGGCAGCCCCCCTTTCCTCCTTTCCTCCATCTCCTTCCTTCTCCCCTTCCCCCTTCCTTTCCTCCTCCTAGTAGTAGTAGGAAAGGGGAGTCCTACTCCTACTAGGAGGAGGACTCCTCCTGGCGCGCCTACAGGGGCTGGCTGGCCTCCCCCTTGCTCCTTTATATACGGGACAGGGGACACCCTAGGACACACAAGTTGATCATTGATCCCTTAGCCGTGTGCGGTGCCCCCCTCCACCATAATCCACCTCGATCATATCGCAGCGGTGCTTAGGCAAAGCCCTGTGTCGGTAGCAACATCATCACCGTCATCACGCCGTCATGCTAACGGAACTCTCCCGTGAAGCTCTGCTGAATCGGAGTTCATGGGACGTCACCGAGCTAAACGTGTGCTGAACTCGGAGGTGCCATGCGTTCGGTACTTGGATCGGTCGGATCGTGAAGACGTTCGACTACATCAACCGCATTCTCATAACGCTTCCGCTTACGGTCTACGAGGATACGTGGACGGTACTCTTCCCTCTCGTTGCTATGCATCACCATGATCTTGCGTGTGCGTAGGAATTTTTTTGAAATGACTACGTTCCCCAACAGTGGCATCCGAGCCAGGTTTATGCGTAGATGTTATATGCACGAGTAGAACACAAGTGAGTTATGGGCGATACAAGTCATGCTGCTTACCGGCATGTCATACTTTGGTTCGGCGTTATTGTTGGATGAAGCGGCCCGGACCGACATTACGCGTACACTTACGCGAGACTGGTTCTACCGACGTACTTCGCACACAGGTGGCTGGCGGGTGTCAGTTTCTCCAACTTTAGTTGTACCAAGTGTGACTACACCTGGTCTTGTTGAAGGTTAAAACAACACTAACTTGACGAAATATCGTTGTGGTTTTGATGCATAGGTAAGAACGGTTCTTGCTCAGCCCGTAGCAGCCACATAAAACTTGCAACAATAAAGTACAGGACGTCTAACTTGTTTTTGCAGGGCATGTTGTGATGTGATATGGTCAAGACATGATGCTAAATTTTATTGTATGGGATGATCATGTTTTGTACCACGGTTATCGGCAACTGGCAGGAGCCATATGGTTGTCTCTTTATTGTATGAAATTCAATCGCCATGTAACTGCTTTACTTTATCACTAAGCGGTAGCGATAGTCATGGAGGCAATAGTTGGCGTGACGACAACGATGCTTCGATGGAGATCAAGGTGTCAAGCCGCTGACGATGGTGATCATGACGGTGCTTTGGAGATGGAGATCAAAGGCACAAGATGATTATGGCCATATCATATCACTTATGTTGATTGCATGTGATGTTTATCCTTTATGCATCTTATTCTAATTGATTGATGGTAGCATTATAAGATGATCTCTCACTAAATTTCAAGGTACAAGTGTTCTCCCTGAGTATGCACCGTTGCCAAAGTTCGTCAGGCCGAGACACCATGTGATGATCGGGTGTGATAATCTCTACGTTGACATACAACGGGTGCAAGCCAGATTTGCACACGCATAAATACTCGGGTTAAACTTGATGAGCCTAGCATATGCAAATATGGCCTCGGAACACTGGAGACCGAAAGGTCGAGCGTGAATCATAAAGTAGATATGATCAACATAGTGATGTTCACCATTGAAAACTACTCCATATCACGTGATGATCGGACATGGTTTAGTTGATTTGGATCACGTGATCATTTAGATGACTAGAGGGATGTCTATCTAAGTGGGAGTTCTTAAGTAATATGATTAATTGAACTTTAATTTATCATGAACTTAGTCCTGATAGTATTTGCATAACTATGTTATAGATCAATAGCTCGTGATGTAGCTCCCCGTTTATTTTGAAATGTTCCTAGAGAAAAACTAAGTTGAAAGATGTTAGTAGCAATGATGCGGATTGGATCCGTGATCTGAGGATTATCCTCATTGCTGCACAGAAGAATTATGTCCTTGATGCACCACTGGGTGACAGACCGATTGCAGGAGCAGATGCAGACGTTATGAACGTTTGACGAGCTCGATATGATGACTACTTGATAGTTTAGTGCACCATGCTTTACGGCTTTGAATTGGGGCTTCAAAGACATTTTGAACGCCACGGAGCATATGAGATGTTCCAAGAGTTGAAATTAGTATTTCAGACTCATGCCCATGTCGAAAGGTATGAGACCTTTGACAAGTACTTTGCCTACAAGATGGAGGAGAATAGCTCAGCTAGTGAGCATGTGCTCAGAATGTCTGAGTACTACAATCACTTGAATCAAGTGGGAGTTAATCTTCAAGATAATATAGTGATTGACAGAGTTCTCTAGTCACTATCACCAAATTACTGGAACTTCGTGATGAACAATAATTTGCAAGGGATAACGGAAACGATTCCCAAGCTCTTTATGATGCTGAAATCGACGAAGGTAGAAATCAAGAAAAGCATCAAGTGTTATGGTTGACAAGACCACTAGTTTCAAGAAAAGGGCAAAGGGAAGAAGGGGAACTTCAAGAAGAATAGCAAGCAAGTTGCTGCTCAAGTGAAGAAGCTCGAGTCTAGACCTAAAGCCTGAGACTAAGTGCTTCTACTGCAAAGGGACTGGTCACTAGAAGCAAAACTGCCCCAAGTATTTGGCAAATAAGACGGATGGCAAAGTGAACAAAGGTATATTTGATATACATATTATTGATGTGTACTTTACTAGTGTTTATAGCGACCCCTCAGTATTTGATACTAGTTCAGTTGCTAAGATTAATAACTCGAAACGGGAGTTGCAGAATGAATAGAGACTAGTTAAGGGTGAAGTGACGATGTGTGTTGGAAGTGGTTCCAAGATTGATATGATCATCATCGCACACTACCTATATTTCCGGGATTAGTGTTGAACCTAAATAAATGTTATTTGGTGTTTGCGTTAAGCATGAATATGATTTGATCATGTTTATTGCAATATGGTTATTCATTTAAAGTCAGAGAATAATTGTTGTTCTGTTTACATGAATAAAACCTTCAATGGTCATACACCCAAGGTGAATGGTTTATTGAATCTCGATCATAGTGATACACATATTCATAATATTGAAGCCAAAAGATGCAAAGTTAATAATGATAGTGCAACTTATTTTTGGCACTGCCATTTAGGTCATATTGGTGTAAAGCGCATGAAGAAGCTCCATTCTGATGGACTTTTGGAATCACTTGGTACCTGTGAGCCATGCCTCATGGGCAAGATGGGTAAGACTCAGTTCTCCGGAACAATGGAGCGAGCAACTGACTTATTGGAAATAATACATATTGATGTATGCGATCCGATAAGTGTTGAGACTCGCGGCGGGTATCGTTATTTTCTGACCTTCACAGATGATTTGAGCAGATATGGGTATATCTACTTAATGAAACATAAGTCTGAAACATTTGAAAAGTTCAAAGAATTTCAGAGTGAAGTGGAAAATCATCGTAACAAGAAAATAAAGTTTCTACGATCTGATCGTGGAGGAGAATATTTGAGTTATGAGTTTGGTCTTCATTTGAAACAATGCGGAATAGTTTCGCAACTCACGCCACCTGGAACACCACAGCGTAATGGTGTGTCCGAACATCGTAACCGTACCTTATTAGATATGGTGCAATCTATGATGTCTCTTACCGATTTACCACTATCGTTTTGGGGTTATGCATTAGAGACAGTTGCATTCACGTTTAATAGGGCACCATCTAAATTCGTTGAGACGACGCCATATGAACTATGGTTTGGCAAGAAACCAAAGTTGTCGTTTCTTAAAGCTTGGAGTTGCGATGCTTATGTGAAAAAGTTTCATCCTGATAAGCTCAAACCCAAATCGGAGAAATGTGTCTTCATAGAATACCCAAAGGAGACAGTTGGGTACACCTTCTATCATAGATCCGAAGGCAAGACATTTGTTGCTAAGAATGGATCCTTTCTAGAGAAGGAGTTTCTCTCGAAAGAAGTGAGTGGGAGGAAAGTAGAACTTGATGAGGTAACTATACCTGCTCTCTTATTGGAAAGTAGATCATCACAAAAATCTGTTCCTGTGACTCCTACACCAATTAGTGAGGAAGCTAATGATGATGATCATGTAACTTCAGATCAAGTTACTACCGAACCTCGTAGATCAACCAGAGTGAGATCCACACCAGAGTGGTACGGTAATCCTGTTCTGGATGTCATGTTACTTGACCATGACGAACCTACAAACTATGAGGAAACGATGATGAGCCCAGATTCCATGAAATGGCTTGAGGCCATGAAATCAGAGATGGGATCCATGTATGAGAACAAAGTATGGACTTTGATTGACTTGCCCGATGATCGGTGAGTCATTAAGAATAAATGAATCTTCAAGAGGAAGACAAATGCTGATATTAGTGTTACTATCTACAAAGGTCGACTTGTCACAAAATGTTTTCGACAAGTTCAAGGTGTTGACTACGTTGAGATTTTCTCACTCGTATCGATGCTTAAAAGTCTGTCTGAATCATGTTATCACTTGCCGCATTTTATGAAATCTGACAAATGGATGTCAAAACTTTATTCCTTCATGGATTTCTTAAAAGAAGAGTTGTATATGATGCAACCAGAAAGTTTTGTCGATCTTAAAGATGCTAAAAAAGTGAGCAAGCTCCAGTGATCCATCTATGGACTGGTGCAAGCATCTCGGAGTTGGAATATATGCTTTGATAAAATGATCAAAACATATGGTTTTATACAGACTTGCGGTGAAGCCTGTATTTACAAGAAAGTGAGTGGGAGCACTACAACATTTCTGATAAGTATTTGTGAATGACATATTGTTGATCGAAAATAATATAGAATTTTCTGGAAAGCATAAAGGAGTATTTGAAAAGAGTTTTTCAAAGAAAGACCTCGGTGAAGCTGCTTACATATTGAGCATCAAGATCTATAGAGATAGATCAAGACGCTTGATAGGTTTTTTCAATGAGTACATACCTTGACAAGATTTTGAAGTAGTTCAAAATGGAACGGTCAAAGAAAGAGTTCTTGCGTGTGTTGCAAGGTGTGAAGTTGAGTAAAGACTCAAAACCCGACCACAACATAAAATAGAAAGAGAATGAAAAGACATTCCCTATGCCTCAATCGTAGGTTCTATAAAGTATGCTATGCTGTTTACCGGTCCTATTGCATACCTTAGCATGATTCTGGCAAGGGGGTACAATAGTGATCTAGAAGTAGATCACCGGACAGCGGTCAAAATTATCCTTAGAGGACTAAGGAAATATTACTCGGTTATGGAGGTGATAAAAGAGTTTGTCGTAAATAGTTACGTTGATGCAAGCTTTTTACATCGATCTAGATGACTCTAAGTCTCGATCTGGATACATATTAAAAGTGGGAGCAATCAGCTAGAGCAGCTTCGTGCAGAGCATTGTAGACATAGAAATTTGCGAAATGCATACTGATCTGAATGTTGCAAACCCGTTGACTAAATTTCTATCATAAGCAAAACATGATCACTCTTTGGGTGTTAATCACATAGCGATGTGAACTAGATTATTGACTCTAGTAAACCCTTTGGGTGTTAGTCACATGGAGATGTGAACTAATCACATAAAGATGTGAACTATTGGTGTTAAATCACATGACGATGTGAACTAGATTATTGACTCTAGTGCAAGTGGGAGACTGAAGGAAATATGCCCTAGAGGCAATAATAAAATTATTATTTATTTCTTTATTTCATGATAAATGTTTATTATTCATGCTAGAATTGTATTAACCAGAAACATAATACATGTGTGAATACATAGACAAACAAAGTGTCACTAGTATGCCTCTTCTTGACTAGCTCGTTGATCAAAGATGGTTATGTTTCCTAACCATGGACATGAGTTGTCATTTGATAAGCGGGATCACATCATTAGAAGAATGATGTGATTGACTTGACCCATTCCGTTAGCTTAGCACTTGATCGTTTTAGTTTACTGCTATTGCTTTCTTCATGACTTGTACATGTTCCTATGACTATGAGATTATGCAACTCCCGATTACCGAAGGAACACTTTGTATGCTACCAAACGTCACAACGTAACTGGGTGCTTATAAAGGTGCTCTACAGGTGTCTCCGATGGTACTTGTTGAGTTGGCATGGATCGAAATTAGGATTTGTCACTCCGATTGTCGGAGAGGTATCTCTGGGCCCTCTCGGTAATGCACATCACTATAAGCCTTGCAAGAAATGCAACTAATGAGTTAGTTGCGGGATAGTGCATTATGGAACGAGTAAAGAGACTTGCCGGTAACAAGATTGAACTAGGTATTGAGATACCGACGATCGAATCTCGGGCAAGTAACATACCGATGACAAAGGGAACAACGTATGTTGTTATGCGGTTTGACCGGTAAAGATCTTCGTAGAATATGTAGGAACCAATATGAACATCCAGGTTCCGCTATTGGTTATTGACCGGAGACGTGTCTCGGTCATGTCTACATAGTTCTCGAACCCGTAGGGTCCGCACGCTTAATGTTCGGTGACGATCGGTATTATGAGTTTATGTGATTTGATGTACCGAAGGTAGTTCGGAGTCCCAGATGAGATCGGGGACATGACGAGGAGTCTTGAAATGGTCGAGACGTAAAGATCGATATATTGGACGATTATATTCGGACATCGAAAGTGATTCGGGTATTTTTCGGAGTACCGGGGAGTTACGGGAATACGGGGAAGAAGTATTGGGCCTCATGGGCCAAGTGGTGGAAGAGAGGAGACAGAGCGCGCAGTCCCCCTAGCCCAAACCAAATTCGACTAGGGGGGCGGCCCCCCTTTCCTCCTTTCCTCCATCTCCTTCCTTCTCCCCTTCCCCCTTCGTTTCCTCCTCCTAGTAGCAGTAGGAAAGGGGAGTCCTACTCCTACTAGGAGGAGGACTCCTCCTCCTGGCGTGCCCTACAGGGGCCGGCCGGCCTACCCCCTTGCTCCTTTATATACGGGGGCAGGGGGCACCCTGCGACACACAAGTTGATCATTGACCCCTTAGCCGTGTGCGGTGCCCCCTCCACCATAATCCACCTCGATCGTATTGTAGCGGTGCTTAGGCGAAGCCCTGCGTCGGTAGCAACATCATCACCGTCATCACGCCGTCGTGCTGACGGAACTCTCCCATGAAGCTCTGCTGGATCGGAGTTCATGGGACGTCATCGAGCTGAATGTGTGCTGAACTCGGAGGTGTCGTGCGTTCGGTACTTGGATCGGTCGGATCGTGAAGACGTTCGACTACATCAACTGTGTTCTCATAACGCTTCCACTTACGGTCTACGAGGGTACGTGGATGATACTCTTCCCTCTCGTTGCTATGCATCACCATGATCTTGCGTGTGTGTAGGAATTTTTTTAAAGTTACTACGTTCCCCAACAGAACATACCTCTAGTCCAACAAAGATCAAAACAAAGATTAAATGCTTTATTGTTTAACTGGATTTCATGGCCACATTCTCCTCGATAGCAAGAATATGTGTGACTTTTTCTATCCTAAAACTTCACAACTTCGATATTCGATACGCAACATGTGATTGTGTGGGCGTGTCTATGTTATTTTCTTTTGAAAGGAAGATAAATGTTGACCTCTTCATTTATTGATGCATACAGTCACATATATTTTGTATCAAAACAAATACAGGCAATACTCTGTATTTCAAGAATAGTAAATCACTTCATTATATGTATCATACAGTGCGTATCACCAGTGATACGCACCGTATGATACATATAATTCATAGGGTGCGTATCTATTACACTGACTATGAAGCATAGGAGGACAATATAATTGTAAACCTTATTTTTTGCATGGAGAATAGTGAATTCTGTTCCACAGTAACAGGTTTACAATCTCCTCATGCAAGTTCATAAATAAAGGGAGGAGCTGGTTGCAAACAATGGGCGGTGTAGCACCTTTCAAGCATAATTACATAATTAGCTAGACAATGTGAAATCATATTTTATGGATCTTATTACTATCTTCATCAGAATAAACTCCTGCTGTTCCATGAAAGTGATTTCTTTCATTAAGAGCATCTACAACCAGGAATACCTAATCCATGCCCCTATACGCCTGCGGACGCGCTCGCACACGCCCGTGAACAGCACCAGGTAGGTCTCCATTTAGCCTTCTCCACAACCACAATCCTCAAATTTTAATACCCAAATCCATGCATGATGATCATACAACACAAATTCAATGATACAAAGCTAGTGTAGGCCAAAATAAAATCAGTTTTCGTGGGCATTGATTAATACTAAAAACCCCTTTCAATGTAGTAGGGCTATCAAAGTATACGAATGACACGTCCATTTTGCATCATGATTTTATATCGATATTTATTGCATTATGGGCTGTTATTACACATTATGTCACAATACTTATGCCTATTCTCTCTTATTTTACAAGGTTTACATAAAGAGGGAGAATGCCGGCAGCTGGGATTCTGGGCTAGAAAAGGAGCAAATATTAGAGACCTATTCTGCACAGATCCAAAAGTCCTGAAACTTCATGGAAGTTATTTTCAGAATATATAAAAAATAATGAGCGCAAGAAGTACCAGAGGAGGGCCACTCACCAGCCACGAGGGTGGGGGCACGCCCCCCTACCTCGTGGGCCCCCTGGTGGCCCTCCGATGCCCATCTTCTACTATATGGAGTCTTTCATTGAGGAAAAAATCATAAGCAATCTTTCGGGACGAGACTCCGCCGCCACGAGGCGGAACCTTGGAGGAACCAATCTAGGGCTCTGGCGGAGCTGTTCTGCCGGGGAAACTTCCCTCTGGGAGGGGGAAATCATCACCATCGTCATCACCAACGCTCCTCTCATAGGGAGGGGGGAAATCTCCATCAACATCTTCACCAACACCATCTCCTCTCAAACCCTAGTTCATCTCTTGTATCCACTTCTTGTCTCTAAGTCTGGGATTAGTACCTGTAGGTTGCTAGTAGTGTTGATTACTCCTTGTAGTTGATGCTAGTTGGTTTACTTGGTGGAAGATCATATGTTCAGATCCTATATGCACATTAATACCCCTCTGATTATGAACATGAATATGCTTTGTGAGTAGTTACGTTTGTTCCTGAGGACATGGGAGAAGTCTTGCTATTAGTAGTCATGTGAATTTGGTATTCGTTTGATATTTTGATGAGATGTATGTTGTCTCTCCTCTAGTGGTGTTATGTGAGCGTCGACAACATGAAATTCACCATTATTTGGGCCTAGAGGAAGGCATTGGGAAGTAATAAGTAGATGATGGGTTGCTAGAGTGACAGAAGCTTAAACCCTAGTTTATGCGTTGATCCGCAAGGGGCTGATTTGGATCCATATGTTTCATGCTATGGTTAGGTTTACCTTAATACTCTTGTTGTAGTTGTTGTTGGGGAACGTAGTAATTATAAAAAAAATCCTATGCACACGTAAGATCATGGCGATGCATAGCAACGAGAGGGGAGAGTGTGTCCATGTACCCTCGTAGACCGAAAGCGGAAGCGTTATGACAACGTGGTTGATGTAGTCATACGTCTTAATGATCTGACCGATCCAGTACGAACGCACGACACCTCCGAGTTCTACACACATTCAACTCGATGATATCCCTCGAACTCTGATCCAGCCAAGCTTTGAGGGAGAGTTCCGTCAGCATGATGGTGTGGTGACTATGTTGATGTTCTACCGTCGCAGGGCTTCGCCTAAGCATCGCTACGATATTATCGAGGTGGACTATGGTGGAGAGGGGAACCGCACAAGGCTAAAGATCCAAGAGATCAATTGTTGTGTCTCAAGGGGTGCCTCCCTCCCGTATATAAAGGAGTGGAGGAGGAGAGAGGGCCGGCCCTATGGCGCGCCCTGGAGGAGTCCTACTCCCCCGGGAGTAGGATTCCTCCCTTTCCAAGTAGTAGGAGTATGACAGACAAGGAAGGGGAAGAGGGAAGAAAGGAAGGAGGGGCGCCGCCCCTCCCTTAGTCCAATTCGGACTAGTCATTGGGGGCGCGCGACCTGCCTCTCTCTCTCCCCTAAAGCCCAATAAGGACCATATACTTCTTCCCCCGTATTCCCGTAACTCCCCGGTACTCCAAAAAATAACCGAACCACTCGGAACCTTTCCGATGTCCGAATATAGTCGTCCAATATATCGATCTTTACGTCTCAACCATTTTGAGACTCGTCGTCATGTCCCCCATCTCATCCGGGACTCCGAACTACCTTCGGTACATCAAAACATATAAACTCATAATATAACTGTCATCGAACTTTAAGCGTGCGGACCCTACGGGTTCGAGAACTATGTAGACATGACCGAGACACGTCTCCGGTCAATAACCAATAGCGGAACCTGGATGCTCACATTGGCTCCTACATATTCTACGAAGATCTTTATCGGTCAAACCGCATAACAACATACGTTGTTCCCTTTGTCATCGGTATGTTACTTGCTCGAGATTCGATCGTCGGTATCTCAATACCTAGTTCAATCTCGTTACCGACAAGTCTCTTTACTCGTTCCGTAATACATCATCCCGCAACTAACTCATTAGTTACAATGCTTGCAAGGCTTATATTGATGTGCATTACCGAGTGGGACCAGAGATACCTCTCCGACAATCGGAGTGACAAATCCTAATCTCGAAATACGCCAACCCAACAAGTACCTTCGGAGACACCTGTAGAGCACCTTTATAATCACCCAGTTACGTTGTGACGTTTGATAGCACAAAAAGTGTTCCTCCAGTAAAGGGGAGTTGCATAATCTCATAGTCATAGGAACATGTATAAGTCATGAAGAAAGCAATAGCAACAAACTAAACGATCAAGTATTAAGCTAACGAAATGGGTCAAGTCAATCACAGCATTCTCCTAATGATGTGATCCCGTTAATCAAATGACAACTCTTTGTCTATGGCTAGGAAACATAACCATATTTGATCAATGAGCTAGTCAAGTATAGGCATACTAGTGACACTCTGTTTGTCTATGTATTCACACATGTGTCATGTTTCTGGTTAATACAATTCTAGCATGAATAATAAACATTTACCATGATATAAGGAAATAAATAATAACTTTATTATTGCCTCTAGGGCATATTTCCTTCAGTGTCCCACTTGCACTAGAGTCAATAATCTAGTTCACATCGCCATGTGATTTAACACAATAGTTCACATCACCATGTGATTAACACACATAGTTCACATCGTCATGTGACCAACACCCAAAGGGTTTACTAGAGTCAACAATCTAGTTCACATCGCTATGTGATTAACACCTAAAGAGTACTAAGGTGTGATCATGTTTTGCTTGTGAGAGAAGTTTAGTCTACGGGTCTGCCACATTCAGATCCGTATGTATTTTGCAAATTTCTGTGTCAACAATGCTCTGCACGGTGCTACTCTAGCTAATTGCTCCCACTTTCAAAATGTATCCAGATTGAGACTTAGAGTCATCTGGATCAGTGTCATAATTTGCATCAACGTAACCCTTTACGACGAACCTTTTTTCACCTCCATAATCGAGAAACATATCCTTATTCCACTAAGGATAATTTTGACCGCTGTCGAGTGATCTACTCCTAGATCACTATTGTACTCCCTTGCTAAACGCAGTGTAGGGTATACAATAGATCTGGTACACAGCATGGCATACTTTATAGAAACTATGGCTGAGGCATCGGGAATGACTTTCATTCTCTTTCTATCTTCTGCCGTGGTCAGGCTTTGAGTCTTACTCAATTTCATACCTTGTAACACAGGTAAGAACTCTTTCTTTGACTGTTCCATTTTGAACTACTTCAAAATCTTGTCGAGGTATGTACTCATTGAAAAAACTTATCAAGCATCTTGATCTATCTCTATGGATCTTGATGCTCAATATGTAAGTAGCTTCACTGAGGTCTTTATTTGAAAAACTCCTTTCAAATACTCCTTTATGCTTTCCAGAAAATTCTACATTATTTCCGATCAAAAATATGTCATTCACATATATTTATCAGATATGCTGTAGTGCTCCCACTCACTTTCTTGTAAATACAGGCTTCACCACAAGTCTGTATAAAACTATATGCTTTGATCAACTCATCAAAGTGTATATTCCAACTCTGAAATGCTTGCACCAGTCCATAGATGGATCGCTGGAGCTTGCACATTTTGTTAGCACCTTTAGGATCGACAAAATCTTTTGGTTGCATCATATACAACGCTTCTTTAAGAAATCCATTAAGGAATGTAGTTTTGACATCCATTTGCCAGATTTCATAAAATGTGGCAATTTGCTAACATGATTCGGACAGACTTAAGCATCGCTACGAGTGAGAAAATCTCATCGTAGTCTACACCTTGAACTTTGTGAAAACCTTTTTCGACAAGTCTAGCTTTGTAGATAGTAACACTACTATCAACGTCCGTCTTACTCTTGAAGATCCATTTATTTTCTATGGCTTGCCGATCATCGGGCAAGTCAACCAAAGTCCACACTTTGTTCTCATACATGGATCCCATCTTAGATTTCATGGCCTCAAGCCATTTCGCGGAATCTGGGCTCATCATCGCTTCCTCATAGTTCGTAGGTTCGTCATGGTCAATTAACATGACCTCCAGAACAGGATTACCGTACCACTCTGGTGCGGATCTCACTCTGGTTGACCTACGAGGTTTGGTACTAACTTGATCTGAAGTTACATGATCATCATCATTAGCTTCCTCACTAATTGGTGTAGGAGTCACAGAAACAGATTTTTGTGATGATCTACTTTCCAATAAGGGACCAGGTACAGTTACCTCATCAAGTTATACTTTCCTCCCACTCACTCTCTAGAAAGGATCCATTCTCAGCAACAAATATCTTGCCTTCGGATCTGTGATAGAAGGTGTCCCCAACAGTTATTTTTGGGTATCCTATGAAGATGCACTTCTATGACTTGGGTTTGAGCTTATCAAAATTAAACTTTTTCACATAAGCATTGCAACCCCAAACTTTAAGAAACGACAGCTTAGGTTTCTTGCTAAACCACAGTTCATACGGTGTCGTCTCAACGGATTTAGATGGTGCCCCTTTTTAATGTGAATGCAGCTGTCTCTAATGCATAACCCCAAAACGATAGCGGTAAATCGGTAAGAGACATCATAGATCGCACCATATCTAGTAAAGTACGATTACGACGTTCAGACACGCCATTACGCTGTGGTGTTCCAGGTGGCATGAGTTTGTGAAACTATTCCACACTGTTTTAATTGAAGACCAAACTCGTAACTCAAATATTCGCCTCTGCGATCAGATCATAGAAACTTTATTTTCTTGTTACAATGATTTTCCACTTCACTCTGAAATTCTTTGAAATTTTCAAATGTTTTAGACTTGTGTTTCTTCAAGTAGATATACCCATATCTGCTCAAATCATTTGTGAAGGTCAGAAAATAACGATACCCGCCGCGAGCCTCAACACTCATCGGACCTCATACATCAGTATGTATTATATCCAATAAGTCATTTGCTCGCTCTATTGTTCTGGACAACGGAGTCTTATTCATCTTTGCCCCTGAGGCATGGTTCGCAAGCATCAACTGATTCATAATCAAGTGATTCCAAAAGCCCATCAGCATGGATTTCTTCATGCGCTTTACACCAATATGACCTAAACGGCAGTGCCACAAATAAGTTGCACTATCATTATTAAATTTGCATCTTTTGGCTTCAATATTATGAATATGTGTATTACTACGATCGAGATCCAATGAACCATTTTCATTGGGTGTATAACCATAGAAGGTTTTATTCATGTAAACAGAACAACAATTATTCTCTAACTTAAATGAATAACCGTATTGCAATAAACATGATCAAATCATATTCATGCTCAACGCAAACACCAAATAACATTCATTTAGGTTTAACACTAATCCCGAAAGTATAGGGCGTGTGTGATGATGATCACATCAATCTTGGAACCACTTCCAATACTCATCGTCACTTCATCCTTAACTAGTCTCTGTTCATTCTGCAACTCCCGTTTCGATTTACTACTCTTAGCACCTGAACCAGCATCAAATATCGAGGGGTTGCTATAAACACTAGTAAAGTACACATCAATAACATGTATATCAAATATAGCATTGTTCACTTTGCCATCCTTCTTATTCGCCAAATACTTGAGGCAGTTCTGCTTCCAATGACCAGCCCCTTTGCAGTAGAAGCACTTAGTCCAGGCTTAGGTCCTGACTTGGGCTTCTTCACTTTGAGCAGCAACTTGCGTGCCGTTCTTCTTGAAATTCCCTTTCTTTCCCTTTCCCCTTTTCTTGAAACTAGTGGTATTGTTAATCATCAACACTTGATGATCTTTCTTGATTTCTACCTTCATCAATTTCATCATCATGAAAAGCTTGGGAATCATTTTCGTCATCCCTTGCATACTATAGTTCATCACGAAGTTCTACTAACTTGGTGATGGTGACTAGAGAATTCTATCAATCACTATTTTATCTGGAATATTAACTCCCACTTGATTCAAGTGATTGTAGTACTCAGACAATCTGAGCACATGCTTACTGGTTGAGCTATTCCCCTCCATCTTGTAGCTATAGAACTTGGTTGAGACTTCATATCTCTCAACTCGGGTATTTGCTTGAAATATTAACTTCAACTCCTGGAACATCTCATATGATCCATGACGTTCAAATGTCGTTGAAGTCCCGATTCTAAGCTGTTAAGCATGGTGAACTAAACTATAAGGTAGTCATCATATTGAGCTAGCTAAACGTTCATAATGTCTGCATCTGCTCCTGCAATAGGCCCGTCACCTAGCGGTGCATCAAGGACATAATTCTTCTGTGCAGCAATGAGGATAATCCTCAGATCACGGATCCAATCCGCGTCATTGCTACTAACATCTTTCAACTTAATTTTCTCTAGGAACATATCAAAAATAAAATAGGGGAGCTAAACACGAGCTATTGATCTACAACATAGATATTCTAATACTACCAGGACTATGTTCATGATAAATTAAAGTTCAATTAATCAAATTACTTAAGGACTCCCACTTAGATAGACATCCCTCTAATCATCTAAGTGATCACGTGATCCAAATCGACTAAACCATAACCGATCATCACGTGAGATGGAGTGGTTTTCAATGGTGAACATCATTATGTTGATCATATCTACTATATGATTCACGCTCGACCTTTCGGTCTCTAGTGTTCCGAGGTCATATCTGCATATGCTAGGCTCGTCAAGTTTAACCCGAGTATTTCTGTGTGTGCAAAACTGGCTTGCACCCGTTGTAGATGGACATAGAGCTTATCACACCCGATCATCACGTGGTGTCTGGGCACGACGAACTTTGGCAACGGTGCATACTCAAGGAGAACACTCTTATCTTGAAATTTACTGAGAGATCATCTTATAATTCTACCATCATAACTAAGCAAAGTAAGATGTATAAAAGATAAACATCACATGCAATCACAATATGTGACATGATATGGCCATCATCATCTTGTGCCTTTGATCTCTCTCTCCAAAGCATTGTCATGATCTCCATCGTCACCGGCATGACACCATGATCTGCATCATCTTGATCTATATCAATGTGTCGTCACATGGTCGTCTCACCAACTATTGCTATCGCATAGCGATAAAGTAAAGCAATTATTTGGCACTTGCATCTTATGCAATAAAGAGACAACTATAAGGCTTCTGCCAATTGTCGATAACTTCAACAAAACATGATCATCTCATACAAAAACTTATATCTCATCACGTCTTGACCATATCACATCACAACATGCCCCGCAAAAACAAGTTAGACGTCCTCTACTTTGTTGTTGCAAGTTTTACGTGGCTGCTATGGGCTGAGAAAGAACTGTTCTTACCTACGCATCGAAACCACAATGATAGTTCGTCAAGTTAGTGTTGTTTTAACCTTCTCAAGGACCGGGCGTAGCCACACTCGGTTCAACTAAAGTTGGAGAAACTGACACCCGCCAGCCACCTGTGTGCAAAGCACGTCGGTAGAATCAGTCTCGCGTAAGCATACGCGTAATGTCGGTCCGGGCCGCTTCATCCAACAATACCGCCGAACCAAAGTGTGACATGCTGGTAAGCAGGATGACTTGTATCGCCCACAACTCACTTGTGTTCTACTCGTGCATATAACATCTGCGCATAAAACCAGGCTCGGATGCCACTGTTGGGGAACATAGTAATTTCAAAAAAAATCCTACGCACACGCAAGATCATGGTGGTGCATAGCAACAAGAGGGGAGAATTTGTCCACGTACCCTAGTAGACCGAAAGCGGAAGCGTTATGACAACGCGGTTGATGTAGTCGTACGTCTTCACGATCCGACCGATCAAGTACCGAACGCACGGCACCTCCGAGTTCTGGACACGTTCAATTCAATGATGTCCCTCGATCTCCAATCCAGCCGAGCTTTGAGGGAGAGTTCCGTCAGCACGATGGTGTGGTGATGATGTTGATGTTCTACCGTCGCAGGGCTTCGCCTAAGCACCGCTACGATATTATCGAGGTGGACTATGGTGGAGAGGGGCACCGGACACGGCTAAAAGATCCAAGAGATCAATTGTTGTGTCTCCAAGGGGTGCCTCCCTCCCCGTATATAAAGGAGTGGAGGAGGAGGAGAGGGCTGGCCCCTATGGCACGCCCTGGAGGAGTCCTACTCCCACCGGGAGTAGGATTCCTCCCCTTTCCAAGTAGTAGGAGTAGGAGACAAGGAAGGGGAAGAGGGAAGAGAAGGAAGGAGGGGGCGCCGCCCCTCCCCTTAGTCCAATTCGGACTAGTCATTGGGGGTCGCGCGGCCTGCCTTTCTCTCTCCCCTAAAGCCCAATAAGGCCCATATACTTCTTCCCCCGTATTCCTGTAACTCCCCGGTACTCCGAAAAATACCCGAACCACTCGGAACATTTCCGATGTCCGAATATAGTTGTCCAATATATCGATCTTTACGTCTCAACCATTTTGAGACTCCTCGTCATGTCCGTGATCTCATCCGGGACTCCGAACTACCTTCGATACATCAAAACATATAAACTCATAATATAATTGTCATTGAACTTTAAGCGTGCGGACCCTACGGGTTCGAGAACTATGTAGACATGACCGACACACGTCTCCGGTCAAAAACCAATAATGGAACCTGGATGCTCATATTGGCTCCTACATATTCTTCGAAGATCATTATCGGTCAAACCGCATAACAACATACGTTGTTCCCTTTGTCATCAGTATGTTACTTGCTCAAGATTCGATCGTCGGTATCTCAATACCTAGTTCAATCTTGTTACCGGCAAGTCTCTTTACTCGTTCCGTAATGCACTATCCCGCAACTAACTCATTAGTTGCATTGCTTGCAAGGCTTATAGTGATGTGCATTACTGAGAGGGCCCAGAGATACCTCTCCGACAATCGGAGTGACAAATCCTAATCTCAATCCATGCCAACTCAACAAGTACCATCGGAGACACCTGTAGAGCACCTTTATAATCACCCAGTTACGTTGTGACGTTTGGTAGCAGACAAAGTGTTCCTCCGGTAAACGGGAGTTGCATAATCTCATAGTCATAGGAACATGTATAAGTCATGAAGAAAGCAATAGCAACAAGCTAAATGATCAAGTGCTAAGCTAATAGAATGGGTCAAGTCAATCACATCATACTCCTAATGATGTGACCCCGTTAATCAAATGACAACTCTTTGTCTATGGCTAGGAAACATAACCATCTTTGATCAACGAGCTAGTCAAGTAGAGGCATACTAGTGACACTCTGTTTGTCTATGTATTCACACATGTATCATGTTTCCAGTTAATACAATTATAGCATGAATAATAAACATTTACCATGATATAAGGAAATAAATAATAACTTTATTATTGCCTCTAGGGCATATTTCCTTCAGTTGCGGATGCTTGCAATAGAGGTTAATCATAAGTGGGATGCTTGTCCAAGTAACGACAGTACCCAAGCATCGGTCCACCCACATACCAAATTATCAAAGTACCAAATGCGAATCATATGAATGTGATGAAAACTAGCTTGACGATAATCCCCATGTGTCCTTGGGAGCGCTTTTCTCTAGATAAGAGTTTGTCCAGGCTTGTCCTTTGCTACAAAAAGGATTGGGACACCTTGCTGCACTTTATTTACTTTTGTTACTTGTTGCTCGTTACAAATTATCTTATCACAAAACTATCTATTACCTATAATTTCAGTGCTTGCAGAGAATACCTTGCTGAAAACCGCTTATCATTTCCTTCTGCTCCTCGTTGGGTTCGACACTCTTACTTATCGAAAGGACTACGATAGATCCCCTATACTTGTGGGTCATCAAGACTCTTTTTTGGCACCGTTGCCGGGGAGTGAAGCGCCTTTGGTAGGTGGAATTTGGCAAGGAAAAATTTATATAGTGTGCTGAAATTTACTGTCACTTGTTACTATGAAAAGTAATCCTCTAAGGGGCTTGTTCGGGGTATCTTCACCTTGACCAGTAGAGCAAAGAGTTGCTCCTCAACCTACTCAACCTACTGAACCTACTGAAAATGAAAATGTCTACTTTGAAATTCCTTCGGGTATGGTAGAAAAACTGCTAGTTAATCCTTTTGCACGAGATGGAACATTACATCCTGATGAGCACCTAATATATGTGGATGAAGTTTGTGGATTATTTAAGCTTGCAGGTATGCCCGATGATGTTATCAAGAAGAAGGTCTTCCCTTTATCTTTGGAGGGAGATGCATTGACATGGTATAGGCTATGTGATGATATGGGATCATGGAACTACAAACGATTGAAACTGGAATTTCATCAGAAGTTTTATCCTATGCATCTTGTTCATCGTGATCGCAATTGCATATATAATTTTTGGCCTCGCGAAGAAGAAAGCATCGCTCAAGCTTGGGGGAGGCTTAAATCAATGTTATATTCATGCCCCAATCATGAGCTCTCAAGAGAAATGATTATCCAAAAAAATTATGCTCGGCTTTCTGATAACAATCGCACCATGCTCGATACTTCTTGTGCTGGCTCTTTTATGATGAAGACTACTGAATTCAAACGAGATTTATTGGAAAGAATTATACGCAACTCTGAAGATTGGGATCTCGATGAAGGTAAGGAGTCAGGTATGACACCTAAGTTTGATTGTGTTAAATATTTTATGGATACCGATGTTTTCCATAAATTTAGCACTAAATATGGACTTGACTCTGAGATAGTAGCTTCTTTCTGTGAATCTTTTGCTACTCATATTGATCTCCCTAACGAGAAGTGGTTTAAATATCACCCCCCCCCCATAGAATTAAAAGTATTTGCACCTATTAAAGTTGAAGAAAAGACTATCACTTATAATGATCATATTGTTCCTACTGCTTATATTGAGAAACCACATTTTCCTGTTAGGATAAAAGATCATGCTAAAGCTTCAACTGTGGTTCATAAAAGCAGTGTTAGAACCTATACACCTCCTGAGCAAGTTAAAGTTGAACCTAATATTGCTATTGTTAAGGATCTCTTGGCTGATAATATTGATGGGCATGTTATTTATTTCTGTGATGAAACTGCTAGAATTGCTAAACCTTGTGCTAAAGATAAACATAGAGCTGTGGTAGGCATGCCTGTTATTTCTGTTAAAATAGGAGATCATTGTTATCATGGCTTGTGTGATATGGGTGCTAGTGCTAGTGCAATACCTATTGACTTATACAGAGAAATTATGCATGATATTGCACCTGCTGAGTTAGAAGAAATTGATGTCACAATTAAACTTGCCAATAGAGATACTATTTGACCAATTGGGATTGTTAGAGATGTTGAAGTCTTGTGTGGGAAAACTAAATATCCTGCTGATTTTCTTGTTCTTGGTTCCCCACAAGATAGCTTTTGTCCCATTATATTTGGTAGACCCTTCTTAAACATTGTTAATGCTAGGATAGACTGCAAAAAGGATGTTGTTACTATTGGTTTAGGTGATATGTCTCATGAGTTCAACTTTTCTAAATTTCGTATACAACACCGTGAAGAGGAATTTCCTAGTAAAGATGAAATTATTGGTCTTGCTTCTATTGCCATACCTCCCAGTGATCCTTTAGAACAATATTTGCTAGACCATGAAAATGATATGTTTATGAATGAAAGAAGGGAAATAGATGAGGTGTTCTTTAAACAGGGACCTATTCTGAAACACAACTTGCCTGTTGAAATCTTAGGGGATCCTCCTCCACCCAAGGGTGATCCCGTGTTTGAGCTTAAACCATTGCCTGATACTCTTAAATATGATTATCTTGATGAAAAGAAGATATATCCTGTTATTATTAGTGCTAACCTTTCAGAGAAGGAGGAAGAAAAATTATTGAAAACTCTGAAGAAGCACCGTGCTGCTATTGGATATACTCTTGATGATCTTAAGGGCATTAGTCCCACTCTATGTCAACACAAAATAAATTTGGAGAAAGATGCCAAACCAGTTATTGATCACCAACGACGGCTGAATCCTAATATGAAAGAAGTGGTAAGAAAAGAAATACTAAAGCTCCTTGAGGCAGGTATAATTTATCCCGTTGCTGATAGTCAGTGGGTAAGTCTTGTCCATTGTGTTCCTAAGAAGGGAGGTATTACTGTCGTTCCCAATGATAAAGATGAATTGATTCCGCAAAGAATTATTATAGGTTATAGGATGGTAATTGATTTCCGCAAATTAAATAAGGCTACTAAAAAAGATCATTACCCCTTACCTTTCATTGATCAAATGCTAGAAAGATTATCCAAACATACACATTTTTGCTTTCTAGACGGTTATTCTGGTTTCTCTCAAATACCAGTGTTAGCTGATGATCAATCAAAGACCACTTTTACTTGCCCTTTCGGTACTTTTGCTTATAGACATATGCCTTTTGGTTTATGTAATGCACCTACTACCTTTCAAAGATGCATGATGGCTATATTCTCTGATTTTTTGTGAAAAGATTTGTGAGGTATTCATGGATGATTTCTCCGTTTATGGATCCTCTTTTGATGATTGCTTCAGCAACCTTGATCGAGTTTTGCAGAGATGTGAAGAAACTAACATAAGTGCCACTTTATGGTTAATTAAGGTATTATCTTGGGACATAAAATTTCTGAAAGGGGCATTGAAGTTGATAAAGCTAAAGTTGATGCTATTGAAAAGATGTCGTGTCCCAAGGACATCAAAGGTATAAGAAGTTTCCTTGGTCATGCCGGCTTTTATAGGAGGTTCATTAAGGACTTCTCAAAAATTTCTCGGCCTCTGACTAATTTATTACAAAAATATATACCATTCGTCTTTGATAATGATTGTGTGGAAGCATTTGAAATACTTAAGAAAGCATTGATCTCTGCACCTATTGTTCAGCCACCTGATTAGAATTTACCTTTTGAAATTATGCGTGATGCTAGTGATTATGGTGTGGGTGTTGTTCTAGGGCAAAGAGTTGATAAGAAATTAAATGTTATTCAATATGCTAGCAAAACTCTAGACAATGCCCAGAGAAATTATGTTACAACCGAAAAATAATTCTTAGCAGTTGTATTTGCTTGTGATAAGTTCAGAACTTATATTGTTGATTTTAAAGTAACTATTCACACGGATCATGCTGCTATTAAATATCTTATGGAAAAGAAAGATGCTAAACCTAGACTTATTAGATGGGTTCTCTTGCTACAAGAATTTGATTTGCATATTATTGATAGAAAGGGAGCCGACAACCCCGTTGCAGATAACTTGTCTAGGTTGGAAAATGTTCTTGATGACCCACTACCTATTGATGATAGCTTTCCTGATGAACAATTAAATGTCATAAATGCTTCTCATACTGCTCCATGGTATGCTGATTATGCTAATTACATTGTTGCTAAATTTATACCACCTAGTTTCACATACCAGCAAAAGAAAAAGTTTTTCTATGATTTAAGGCATTACTTTTGGGATGACCCACATCTTTATAAAGGAGTAGATGGTGTTATTAGACATTGTGTACCTGAGCATGAACAGGAACAGATCCTACGCAAGTGTCACTCCGAAGCTTATGGAGGACACCACGCTGGAGATAGAACTGCACATAAGGTATTGCAATCCGGTTTTTATTGGCCTACTCTCTTCAAGGATGCCCGTAAGTTTGTCTTATCTTGTGATGAATGTCAAAGAATTGGTAATATTAGTAGACGTCAAGAAATGCCTATGAATTATTCACTTGTTATTGAACCATTTGATGTTTGGGGCTTTGATTATATGGGACCTTTTCCTGCCTCTAATGGGTATACACATATTTTAGTTGCTGTTGATTACGTTACTAAGTGGGTAGAAGCTATTCCAACTAGTAGTGCTGATCATAACACCTCTATTAAGATGCTTAAAGAAGTTATTTTTCCGAGGTTTGGAGTCCCTAGATATTTAATGACTGATGGTGGTTCACATTTTATTCATGGTGCTTTCCGTAAAATGCTTGCTAAGTATGATGTTAATCATAGAATTGCATGTCCTTATCACCCACAGTCTAGTGGTCAAGTAGAATTGAGTAACAGAGAGCTCAAATTAATTTTTCAAAAGACTGTTAATAGATCTAGAAAGAATTGGTCCAAGAAACTTGATGATGCATTATGGGCCTATAGAACTGCATATAAAAATCCTATGGGTATGTCTCTATATAAAATGGTTTATGGAAAAGCATGTCACTTACCTCTCGAACTAGAACATAAGGCTTGTTGGGCTATTAAATAGCTCAATTATGATTTCAAACTTGCCGCTAAGAAGAGGTTATTTGACATTATCTCACTTGATGAATGGAGAACCCAAGCCTATGAGAATGCCAGATTGTTTAAAGAAAAAGTTAAAAGATGGCATGACAAAAGAATACAAAAGCGTGAGTTCAATGTAGGTGATTATGTATTGCTATACAACTCTCGTTTAAGATTTTTTGCAGGAAAGCTTCTCTCTAAATGGGAAGGTCCTTACGTTATCGAGGAGGTCTATCGTTCTGGTGCCATAAAAATCAACAACTTCAAAAGCACAAATCCGAAGGTGGTGAACAGTCAAAGAATCAAACATTATATCTCAGGTAATCCTATAAATGTTGAAAACAATGTTATTGAAACTGTTACCCCGGAGGAATACATAAGGGACACTTTCCAGAACATTTCAGACTTCGAAAAGGAATAGGTACGTGGTACGGTATGTAAACCGACTCCAAAATAGTTCTAATGGTAATTTTTCTCCGTTTTGGAATATTTAGAAAAATAGAAAAATAAGAAGCGGTCCGGGAAGGACACGAGGGCTCCACGAGGGTGGAGGGCGCGCCCTACCCCCTTGGGTGCGCCCCCTACCTCGTGGGCACCTCGTGCGCTCTCCGGACTCCATTTTCTTGCACGTTACGTATTTTGGTCAGTGAAAATTCATTATTTAATCTCTCGAAGGTTTTGACCTCCGCATCACGTAAATAACTACTGTGTTTGTTTCGAGCTGTCGTGCTGCAGATTAGAGCAACATGTCGTCCCAGGATTCGGAAGGAGAAAGCTATGTGGCTCACTACCTTGCAGATCCTAAGGTCTATGGGGATGTGGAGCATTGTGGTTGGACTACGGAAGAAGAAGAGGACTACGAACCCAAGGGAAGGGAAGAGACGAGCTCAGAAGAAGATGAAGTCCCATTACCTCAACTTGAGGACATGCATGTGGAGTTCAAAAAGTCAAGCCTCCCGGATAGAGTAAAGAAACCTAAGATCGAGTTTATCCCTTTTCGCCTCTTGCAGGAAAACAAGCAAGAACTATGCAAAAAGATACTGAGCCTGGAGCAGGAGATCGATGACCTAAGGGACCAAAATTCTCTCCTCAAGCGCAAATTAAGGAAGAAGCCTACGCCATCAACAAAACCATCACCTTCTTCACCAACAAAGGAGACATAATCATATGGGTATCGGCACTCCCCTTGGCAACTGCCAAGCTTGGGGGAGGTGCCCCGGTATCGTATCACCATAACACTCCTATCTTTATCGTTTTTCTTAGTTCGATCCTTTTAGTAATATCTTGATCTAGTAGAATAAAGTTTTTGGTATGATCTAGTTTTGAGTTTTGCTTTATGATCCCTCTATGTAATCGAGTCAGTGAGCTATATAATAAAGATTAGTGTTGAGTCAAGGGCTTGATTATTTTGCCATGATCTTGAGTGAATAAAAGAAAAGAGAAGAAATAAAAAGAATAAAAGAGATCATATGGATCTTATGGAGAGTAATGAGCTCACATATAAAGAGTATGATGAATAAAAGTTGTTGAGAGTTGACAAACATAGTTTTGGTCATCGTTGCAATTAATAGGAAGAAATAAAGAAAGAGAGGTCTTCACATATAAATATACTATCTTGGACATCTTTTATGATTGTGAGCACTCATTAAAATATGATATGCTAAAGAGTTGACATTGGACAAGGAAGACAACGTAATGGGTTATGTTTTCTTACATCTAAGATAAATTATATTGCCATGGATCATCCACATGGTTGAGCTTGCCTTTCCCCCTCATGCTAGCTAAACTCTTTGCACCAAGTAGAGATACTACTTGTGCTTACAAATACCCTTAAACCTAGTTTTGCCATGAGAGTCCACCATATCTACGTATGGATTGAGTAAGATCCTTCAAGTAAGTTGTCAGGTGCAAGCAATAAAAATTGCTCTCTAAATATATATGACTTATTAGTGTGGGAGAAAATAAGCTTTATACGCTCTTGTGATGTGGAAGAAATAAAAGCGACGGACTGCATAATAAAGGTCCATATCACAAGTGGAAATATAAAGTGACCTTCTTTCGCATTAAGATTTTGTGCAACCAACCATAAAAGTGCATGACAACCTCTGCTTCCCTCTGCGAAGGGCCTATCTTTTACTTTTATCTCCTACCTTACATAAGAGTCATGGTGATCTTCACCTTTCCTTTTTACATTTTATCTTTTGGCAAGCACAATATGTTGGAAGGATCCTCGTATATATGGCTAATTGGATGTGAGTTTTCATGAACTATTATTGTTGACATTACCCTTGAGGTAAAACGTTGGGAGGCAAAACTATAAGCCCATATCTTTCTCTGTGTCTGATTAAGACTTCATACCCATAAATATTGTGTGAGTGTTAGCAATTGTGAAAGACTAAAAGATGGTTGAGTATGTGGTCTTGCTGAAAAGCTCTTATATTGACTCTTTCCTATGTTATGATAAATTGCAATTGCTTCAATGACTGAAATTATAGCTTGTTAGTTTTCAATGAAGTTTATGATTCATACTTGAAATTGTGATTGAATTGTTACTCTAGCATAAGAGATCATATGAAAATAATTATATAAGTTGTTGTTCTAAGAATGATCATGATGCCCTCATGTACGTATTTTATTTTTATCGACACATCTATCTCTAAACATGTGGACATATTTTTCGATTTTGGCTTTAGCTTAAGGACAAGCGAGGTATAAGCTTGGGGAGTTGATACGTCCATTTTGCATCATGTTTTATATTGATATTTATTGCATTATGGGTTGTTATTACACATTATGTAACAATACTTATGCCTATTCTCTCTTATTTTACAAGGTTTACATAAAGAGGAAGAATGCCGGCAGCTGGGATTCTGGGCTGGAAAAGGAGCAAATATTAGAGACCTATTCTGCACAGCTCCAAAAGTCCTAAAACTTCATGGAAGTTATTTTCAGAATATATAAAAATATTGAGCGCAAGAAGTACCAGAGGGGGGCCACTCACCAGCCACGAGGGTAGGGGGCGCGCCCCCTTCCTCATGGGCCCCCTGGTGGCCCTCTGATGCCCATCTTCTACTATATAGAGTCTTTCTTTGAGGAAAAAATCATAAGCAATCTTTCGGGACAAGACTCCGCCGCCATGAGGCGTAACCTTGGAGGAACCAATCTAGGGCTCTAGCGAAGCTGTTCTGCCGGGGAAACATCCCTCCGGGAGGGGGAAATCATCACCATCGTCATCACCAACGCTCCTCTCATCGGGAGGGGCCCAATTTCCATCAACATCTTCACCAGCACCATCTCCTCTCAAACCCTAGTTCATCTCTTGTATCCAATTCTTGTCTCTAAGCCTGGGATTGGTACCTGTAGGTTTCTAGTAGTGTTGATTACTCCTTTTAGTTGATGCTAGTTGGTTTACTTGGTGGGAGATCATATGTTAAGATCCTATATGGACACTAATACCCCTCTGATTATGAACATGAATATGCTTTGTGAGTAGTTACATTTGTTACTGAGGACATGAAAGAAGTCTTGCTATTAGTAGTCATGTGAATTTGGTATTCGTTCGATATTTTGATGAGATGTATGTTGTCTCTCCTCTAGTGGTGTTATGTTAACATCGACTACATGACACTTCACCATTATTTGGGTCTAGAGGAAGGCATTGGAAAGTAATAAGTAGATGATTAGTTGCTAGAGTGACAGAAGCTTAAACCCTAGTTTATGCGTTGCTTCGTAAGGGGCTGATTTGGATCCATATGTTTCATGCTATGGTTAGGTTTACCTTAATACATTTGTTGTAGTTGCGGATGCTTGCAATAGAGGTTAATCATAAGTAGGATGCTTGTCCAAGTAAGGACAGTACCCAAGCACCGGTCCACCCACATACCAAATTATCAAAATACCAAACGCGAATCATATGAATGTGATGAAAACTAGCTTGACGATAATGCCCATGTGTCCTCGGGAGCGCTTTTCTCTATATTAAGAGTTTGTCCAGGCTTGTCCTTTGCTACAAAAAGGATTGGGCCACCTTGCTGCACTTTATTTACTTTTGTTACTTGTTGCTCGTTACAAATTATCTTATCGCAAAACTATCTATTACCTATAATTTCAGTGCTTGCAGAGAATACCTTGCTGAAAACTGCTTATCATTTCCTTCTGCTCCTCGTTGGGTTCGACACTCTTACTTATCGAAAGGACTACGATAGATCCCCTATACTTGTGGGTCATCAACGAACGAGATGAACTTGACACTCGATGAACAATTATCGGTTGATGAAATGCAATCTAGTGTCAAGTTGCCTTGTTCACACAACGATAATTGATGGACCTAATGCAACAAGAGAGAAACTTACCGCCATCCCTCGACGCGACTATTTAAGCCGGTCGGCGCGTGCCTCGCCCGAGGAGGTGAGACTAAACTGGTAGTATTTTCAGACGATTTGGGTGGGTCCGCCTTGACAAAGCCTATGTGTGTGCGTGATTGGTTAGGGGTTTAGTCCCACCTTGCCACGTGAGGAGTGACGCGATCGGCTTAAATAGCCGACTCCTCCCATAGAGATAACCTTCGGTCATCAACATATCCTTTTTGAAGGTTGTGGATGGTCACTATCAATCTTCTCTCTTTTTAACAAAGAAGTCATTTTCGACATGTTCGTCCGAATCCGAAAAGGTACATCGATGACCATATAACTTTTTTAAGTCAAGTGGCATTGTCCGGTGGTGCTGACCTTCGGTGGCAAGGAAGGGGGCGGGGGGCAAATACAGGTGAATTGCGCGGGCTCTCCCGATCTGTCCGACATGACGGGCGTGTCCGCAGTGGCGGCTCGAGGAAACGAAGGCTTGGTATTCATTCAAATTTTTTTTTGCTCTAAATGTAGTATATAAACCAAATAACACAACAGTAGCAATGTATGAACAAAACAACACTAGTGTAACGGCAATAGCAATATTTCGATGTATCAGGCTATAACGACATGAATACATAAGTACCTTTTGATTCATAAAGTGATGATATCCTTCTTACAATATAACTTTGCGGTCGCCTTTTTGGAACAGATTGATGACATCTTCATCCTTCACTTGATTGAAAAATTCCCTCTCAACAAATGTAACCAAACAATTGTTCAAATAATCATCACCCATTTTGTTCCTTAGCTTATTCTTCACATAGTTCATTGAAGAGAATACCCTTTCAACACTAGCAGTAGCTACTGGCAGAATCAATACCAACTTAAGAAGCCTGTAAACAATATGATATTGTTCATGCTTGTTTGTCTCAACAAGCATAACTGAAAGCTGACACAGATTTTCTAGGTTTTGAAACTTTGCATCTCTACGCACATTAGTAACATACATGTTTAGTTGCCATGGAAGTCTTGCCAGTTCATCCCTTGTAAAATCAGAAGCATAAAACTTTGTAGCAAGCCTAACTAACTTCTCTTGGTCATAAGCAGCAAATAGATGAAGTGGACAAAATGCTGCCATGCAAGAAAGTAGCTCCATGTTTACCTCATCAAATCTGCCATTCAGCTCACTGATTTGCCTATCAATGACACCCACAAACATATCAACCTTGAAGCGGTGGTAATTGGTCGGACCATTACATAAACCCCTTCTAGGCCGACCAACGGGAAAGTAAGGACCCTCCATATCAACAACTTTGATCTTATGCTTTGTACAAAAAGATGTGACCTTTGTGAGAAAATCATCCCATCCAGCATCGGTCCTCAAAGCCTCCAGGTAATACTTTGTGTCAGCAACAAGCTCAATAGCATGAACAATATCTTCGTCTTGCTTTTGCAAAGCTCTACACAACTCATCTGTGTATCCAAATATTTCTTGCATCAAGTGTGCCATGAAAACAAACTCAAATGATCGAAATATTGTCTCTATGGATAGAGCCGCTTGTGCCTCCGCACCATGGTACTCGTCTCCAATCTTGCGAAGGACTCGTCGTAGTGCACCATACATAGAGATGCCATGGTTCACAGTTTTGAAGTGAGAGCCCCAACGTGTATCACATGGCCTTCCCAAACCCATTTCCTGATTCAGCCCACTCCCTGTTTCTACTTCTTCCAATTCCAATGCATCAATGAGTTCTTCAGCCTGAGCTATCCGAAGCATTCTCATTTTTTTACAAGACATGCCAAGAGCATTTAACAAGTGTGCAAGCTGCTGAAAGAACCAAGTACAATCACCACTCTCCTTAGCAACAGCAACAAGAGTTAATTGTAGTTGATGGGCAAAACAATGAACATAGTAGGCAGAAGGGGACTCATCCATAATCAGTTTTTTCAGGCCACTGACATTACCTCTCATGTTACTAGCTCCATCATATCCTTGCCCACGAACCATCGCAAAGGTCAAATTGTGGTCCATAAGCATTTTCTGAATTGCAGCTTTTAGTGTCAAAGAGGTAGTATCTTCGACATGAGCAAGACCAAGAAATCTTACAACTGCCCTTCCTTTCTTATCAACAAAACGCAAGCAAACATCCAACTGTTCATTCTGATACACATCACTAGACTCATCTGCAAGTATTGCAAAATGACCACCATCAAGTTCTTCAATGACTAGTTTAGTAGTCTCTTGTGCACAACATTTTATCACCTCTTGTTGTATATCATGGTGAGTCATCTTGCAGTTCTGTGGAGCATTCTTGAGAACAACCCTATCAACCTCTTCAAAATTTCCTGCTAGCCAATTTAGAAGCTCAAGGAAATTTCCTTTATTTAGCGAGTCTTCACTTTCATCATGTCCTCTAAATGCCAAGCCTTGGCGCAACAAAAATCTCACACACTTGAGTGTCCATGTCAAACGTTGTTTATACAAAGCCTTGTATTGTGAGGTGTTTGAAGCAATAGACTCCCGAATTGATGTTTGTGGTGTAGTGAACATATCATACTTCTCTTGAGCTTCAGCATGAGCACTACTTACATCACCAACATGCCTTGTCAATCTTGCTTTCATGTTCCAGTTTCTAAACCCACCCTTAACAAATGAATCTCCACCGGGGCTTTTTGTTTTATCCTTGAACAAATAGCAAACAAAGCAGAAAGCGACCTCTTTGTTCACACTATACTCAAGCCACTTGTGATCCTTAAACCAAGAAGGACAAAAGCGACGGCGATGTCCACTAAAATCTCTGATCTCAAATTTGTGACCCTTTGGTTGACAAGCTCCCAAGTCAATGTATCTCCTTCTAACTACATCCCGGTCATTGACATGATATGAAGATATGGGAATTCGCTTGCCAGGATCACGTTCCAGAGCCGCCAAATCTGCTTCGAATTGGGGACTTGGTTCATCATCTTCATCAACCGCTTCATCATCTTCTACAATTGGGGATGGGGAGCCTCTCTCCCTCTCCGGTTGCGGAGCTTCGTCATGTGTATGCACTAGTGCTAGCTGTAGGTTGCTCTCAACCTCAACGGAAAGAGTAGTTGGCGTGGATGTAGAACTTATTTTCCTTGCCTTTGAAGATTTGTCCCACAATTCAAACAAGCTGACATCCTTCTTCTTCATCTAAATCACAATCACATAAACAAACTAGAAATCAGTGACAGTGGCATTGTGGCATCAAATTCATCAAATAAACATCCTTCTTCTTCAAACTTCAATGTCCATTTAGTTCAATTTCAGTTTACAAACAAATCTTCAGATTTCTTACTAAAAACACAGGGCAAAAAACCATAATATACCAGGAAGGTTGGAGGCTTGGAGCTGGAGGAGACGGCCAGCAGGGGCACTGGAGGCCGGAGGCCGGATCCCGGAGGTGGACTGGCGCCTTGCGCAGGAGATGGCCGGACGGCGGACGCGGGACCGGGACGCCCTGTCCGGAGCAGTGGACCGGCGGCGGAGCAGATGCAGTTCGCGCGGAGGGGAGGGGCGGCGCTGGAGGCCGAGGCCCGAGGGGGGGGGGGAGAAGAGGGCCGGCCGGACCTGGAATCGCCGCCGCCCGTGCGCTGCTAGGTTTGAGAATCGAGATCGAGGGAGACTGTCAGACGGAGAGGATTGAGAGGTGCTCGCCCGACGCCCGCGCGACCTAGCAGACACCGCTCGGTCGTATGTCTGGTTCGTTGCGTGGCTCAGTTTTTTCGTTGCGTGGCTCAGTTTGTCCTCTGTTTTGGACTGGACCAATATAACATGTATATTAAAAAAAATTTGGGCCTAAATCTTGGGTATTCCAGGGAATACTCAGGAAGACCCCCAGCACCGCCGATGCGTGTCCGGACGCGTCCACGAGTCTCCATATCCGCCTAAAATTCAGGCTGGATATGAGGAGTGCCAGTCAGTTCGGGTGTTTGGTCCAGCTATGGGGTGCCCAATTGGGCGGCATTTTTGTGTTCGGACACCGACTAGACAGCCCGTCCGAGCATTTGGAGCGGGTATGGGATTCGGTTGTAGATGCTTTAAGTTGCCGAATGCAGATTTCAGCAGACTTATTAATCAAGAAAGTTAGGACATCGGCGTGAGGAATCCGCACGAGCGAGCACGAACAGCCAGCCACTTGAATCAAAGCCAGGTCCCACAATGTAGGGCATAACTCTCTCTAGAACAAATCACACTGTATGCATATGCTACTACTACTCCGTGTATACCGCGTCAACTGTCCAGTGCAAAAACAGATCAGGCCGTGAGCCGGAGCAGGGAACGAGAGCAATCACCGTCCGTGAACGTGGCGCTGCTATTCATCGGAGCTTTTGCTTTCACCACACCTGCCGCCTCCGTGTACGTGCCGCTTGGTGGTGGTGGTGCCCTAAGGACGTTCGGCCCCCTGTTCTTTTTTGTTTCTGACGATGAAGTGGATCCGTGCTCCCGCGCAGGCCACTGGTTCATCATGTGCCTGAGATGGGATCTGGAGAACGAAAGCTTTGGCGCGTCGGGGCACGACTGGGGTCTGGGACCGAAGCCTTTTCGAGCTTCCATGGCTAGGGGAGTAGGGACAACGTCCAAATGTCCCATGCGCCGTGCCTGTGGATGTGGTTGGAAGCATACACGCACAGATGTACGGCAATCAGGTCTCCATCAGGATGTCGCCGGATAATGCTCCCTTCCGGTTCACCTGCTGTTCCCCGGCACTTCAGATGCCAACGGTGTTCGTCGGCACTCCGGATTCTCTCTCTGGATCTTTCACTTTAAGAAGCTGGAACTCAGGGAAAATGCTAGACAGTGGCTAGCTTTTCTTTTTTCTAGTTGTAATCTCTCTTGTAAACCTTTGGCCAAAAAAAAAAGGAAAATCTCTCTTGTAAACCGTTCAAAAAAATCGAGACAATGCAGATGCAGTGGTACGGACGACGACGAGCAGCGGACGATCTTCTGTGGTGCGGGAAACATAGTATAGCAACATAACTCTTTCAAGATTCTAATAGAAAAACTATATAAAATTTGTCAAAATCTATGCAAGTATCAATTATTTGTGATTTTAATAAAGTATAAGGAACTGTATGCAAAAGTCCATGAGGTCACATTTCTAACATACTCAAAAATAAAAATGAACTAGATATTCATAATCTATGGGAAATTCGACCCCAGATTGATATATAGTTTGTGTATGTTTAAGTTTAAATAAGTCAGATTTAAATCTCACCCGAGAAAATATATTAAATTAATCAAATTTTAACTAAACAAAGAAAACATTTAAAAAAAGACATAACCTATGTTGACGGCCACTGTCAAGGTCATCGACATAGATTTGACGACATTAGTCGGCCGTTGGAGGCTGGGTCGCCAGGGCCGCCTATATGCCGATGCCCTTTCTATGTCTACGACAGCCGTCTGCCAAGACTGAGGTATGCCGACGGCATAGATGGAGGTGTGCCGATGACTTCTCTGTGCCGACTGTTTTTCCCAGGCCGTCAGCATACGTCCATTTATATCGAGGCCTCAACAAAATGCCGCCAGCATAGAAAAAACATCTGTATAGCCAGTTATTCCGGTAGTGCATGTCCCATACCGCGATGCATACAGTAGCTCACCTCGCTCCTCCCTTCGGAACTCCTCTTCGTCCTCTGCACCCGATGGGTTCTCCGCCGGGGAGCCGCCGAAGCTCCCCGAGCGACAAGGAGGAGGGCACCACCATTGTGCAGGTGCAGATCCCCTCGCGCAGTGGCGGAGCTTCATGGGGGCCATTGCCCCCCTCCCAGGAAAACTACCCCTAATTATAGGTTTGAATATCGATTGTTTCTTAGAGTTCATGCATAATTTATCTTCTTCACGCCCTCAAGAATCTTCATCAAGCTCCGCCACTGCCCCCACGCTGCAGCCGTCACCGTGATGGGCCGATTGAGTGACGCTGGTGTCGAGTGCGACATCTTTTTTTTGCAGAGTGTCGAGTGCGGCATCGACGGCACAACGCTCCTCGCTGAGTGGACTAGGCGAGAGGATCTCCTCGTTATTTCGGTCTCTCGTTGTTGTGATCTCGTTATCCGCATGCATATGTTTATCGGTGGTTTACTTGTTGCTTGGGATCTCTGTTAGGTAATCTTGATGATTGATTAGGTTGTGTGTGTCTAGTTTGGACTCGCAATGTGGGTCCATGGCCTAGTCAGTTTGCTACTTTGGTTAAAACTACTAGTCCAGAGTGAGCATGTCGCTATTTGTTTCGTACCTTATGTGTCGAACTAAGTTCTTTTGTGGACATGACAACCGGGTACTGAATACGTGTCATGTTTTAAACCGAATGTGTCATGGAATTGTCATGGCAGATGTCCTAGCAAAAGGACTTAGTCGTAGGGCCATTGCAACTAGGAAGCTTAAAGGGGTTAATTGGGACAAAGTACACGATAGGTTTTATACTAGTTCGGCCCCTTACGATGAAGGTAAAAGCCTACGTCTAGTTGTGTTGATATTGCTGGATTTTCGATCACCAAGAGGCTAGTTCGCCGACTTGGTTATCGGCCTCTTGTTTTTTGCCCTAAGTCACCACCGGGTCATCCCCTTATATACACGGGTTGACGCCTGGTGGCCTATAGAGTCCCGGCCGGCTCATACAGCGTGTCCGGCTCGGTGACTTCTTTTACATGCCTTTCCTTACAAGTCTTTCCTTACATACGGCGGTTTATAATATTGGGCCTTAAGCCGCCTCTAGGCTTTAGGCTTTCTATAAGCTTTTAATAAACTATCGTCTTGAATGTTTATTGGGCTTCCTTTGTGACCCGCCATTGGGGCTGACCCGACCCCTCCTGGGCGGATCATAGTTGATAGCTATATCCCCAACATTAGGCCCTAGATTGATTTTGAACTTTGTTCTTTGTCAATTTTCAACACTTAAACAAAAATCCATCTTCTTATCCTCGCAGAAGTTTTTGTAACCCGCCATGACGTCATCTCTTGAAAACACAAAAAACTTTTATGACGTCATCTCTCAACGGATCTTCATCTTTAATGACTTTCGAGAATCGAGGCGTCTGTTTAGTTGGATAACCATTATTCGGGTCTTCCTCGATTTTCGCGCCCACCTGTTCGCTTATCCCCTTATAAATAGGCACGCGTCCGGTCTTTCTCATTCTCCTCTCTTCTTCGTCTTCCTCCTCTCGCGACCTCCTCTGCTGCTCGAGCTCCCTCGCCGTCAGAGAGCACCTCCCCTCCATCGACCTTGGCTGCTGCATCGACCGGAATCAGTCCAGAAAGCGGCAGCGACTTTCCGCGGAGGATCTGTGGCTGTAAGTGTTTCCCTTCTTGCTCCTCAGATCTGCATTAGGACTTTCTAGGTTTTCCGCATTTTCTTCGTAGTTCATTGCAGTTCTTCGTAGTTCTTCCACTGCAGCCTTTTCTTGATTCAAAAAGAGATACATGTTTGTGCAGTAGTTGTTTTGTGCTTGCTCTTGACACTAGTAGGTACCTTTTCCCAATATAAAGGCCTCATTAGGACTTACAAACTCATCTGCGCTAAACTTTTAGGTCTAGAATTTTTTCCATTTTGGATAGCCATTTGATCTGGAATAATATTAAGCAATTTGGGAAACTTGTTTGTCTCAACACTTAGCTGAATCTGCTTTCTCAAATATCTGTAGCCATGGCGGCTTATTGTGACGGCTTACTTTTCCTTATATGACATTAGCCCTTACTTAAGCCGCCATTACTCCCCTGTATCATCATCATTTACTTTCACCATTGTCATTGAATTAAGCCGGTATGTGGCTTTCTTTTCAGTTCATCTTTTGAACATCATGTCGTCCAAAGCACCGACTGTCTGCAACTGGGTTCCCTCAACAGTCACTGAGGACAATCTGAAGGAATTCTTTACCATATGTTTTTACCAGGGAAGAATGTTATGTCCTACCGTGCGCCTGACCCGGAGGAGGAACGACCCAATCCAAAAGACGGTGAAGTTATTGTCTTTTCTGATCACATGAACCGTGGCTTTTCCCCACCCGGCTCAAAGTTCTTCAGAGATGTCCTCCATTTTTTCAAACTCCACCCTCAAGACACCGGGCCTAATTCCATATCCAATATATGCAACTTCCAAGTTCTCTGCGAGGTGTACCTTCAAGAAGAACCGACTGTGGAACTCTTTAGAGAGTATTTTTATCTGAACCGCCAAAATGAGTGCACCAATGGCCCTAGCCTGGAACTTGGAGGTATCTCAATTTAGCATCGACAAGGCGTCGTCTTCCCCCTAATAGTCTTGCCAAGTCATCCCAAGGACTGGAATCAGACTTGGTTCTATTGTCAAGACACTTCACCAGCAAATGAGCATCCACTTCTGGGTTATCGCTCAGAGCGTCTTGACTCCAAATTTGCACTTCCTGACAAACTCACCGCCGCCGAATGCAAGAAGCTGATACCATCCATTAAAAGGATTAACGCTTTATTGGGGAACGGCTTAACCGGAGTTGACTTGACCCATTGCTGGGTTGCATGGTGGGTCATCCCTCTAAGCCGCCGATCAAAATTGATGTATGAATATGGTGGAGGCCCAGATGACTCTCTTCATCACAGCTCCGTTCAATTAACCGAAGAAGATATTGTTTCAATGTCAACTCTTCTGGTGAACGGAAAATACGAAGACTGCAGTAAAGTCGGGTTAAACCCCTTCTGCAAGCTTAACCCAGTGCCAGAGGTAAAGAAACTCTGATCTCTTCCTCTTTGTATTTTTCTCAACCGTTTTAAATACCTGCATGACCTTTCATCTTGCTTATTTGTTTATAGGCTAAATATGATTTCTGGAAAGCCAAGTACGACCACGAAGCTGCCGAGAAAGCAAGAGCCGTTGCCATAAACGCCAAGAAGACGACCCGGAGATCTAAAAAGAAGAAGAAGAAGAGCACCGCTGAAGACCTGCTGAAGCTTGATGATGATACTTCTGAGTCGGAGGTAGCCCTTGACTCCCTTGGCCAGCTTTTTAATAATCTTATTAACATTTATCATTGCCAAGACGACACAGGGGCCAGTCAGGCCGTGGAAGAAGAGGTAACTATTTCCTCCGACTCAGCCCATTTGCCAAGATAGAAACTTTGAGTCGTAACCCGGAAAGTAAGGTTTTCACACCCTTTGGCTTATCTGGACCCTCATTTTCTTTTGAAAAAACAGCAACATGAGAGCCGCCGTCAGGCCCGGAATGTCGATGAACCGCCCGCTGTTCTTCAACAAACTCCTCAAAAGCGTCAGAATGAGGTTTATTCCTTCGCCTTTTACTTTCCATTAATGGATCTTCTCCCTTGTATTATTAACTTTATTTTATCTTTGCAGGAGGTGTCCTGCTCTTCTGGCGACTCATCTCAAACTAAATTCCCGGCCTTTAAGACTGCCCCTGGGTAAGGAAGAAATCATCTTTCCTCCGTGTCTTTCAAACTGCTTTTTTATACTGACTGTTTCATAATATCTTTCTTAGTGGCCAAGCCAAATCCAAGAAGGCCAAGGTGACTAGGCCGGTGGAAGACCAGCCAGTCCTTGCACCCGAATCGGCTATGCCACCTTCTCCTCCATTAGCTAAAGCACCGGAAGACCCGGATGTCAATGCTGAAGTAGATCCTCCTAAGCCGTCAGCTGACGATACCATCGTTAATCCTTCTGCTACTGGTCCATCCAGCTCAGCCAACCCGCCATCGATGTCTGCCCAGGACATTCTGATCACTGGAAGCTGCTTTGTTGAGCCGGGGAATCCCATCGTGTTGGCTCGTCACACGGCTAAACAAGAGGCTTTGGAGAGACAAAAAGTGCGTTTTGACATTTCTCATTATAGCCATCTAAACACCAACGACATATTGTCCGGCTATCTGAGCCATGTGCACTCCAGCCGTGACTCAGAAATCGAAATGGTCAAGCAGTTGCAGCTAAAGTATGAGGTATGCTCTTCCGGCTTACTTATATTCTGTCAGCCCCAAGTCTTCAGATTATGATAAAACCTTGAATGATCTATAGACTTATGATATAGGCTAAAGCTTTACCTTTAGATATTTCTGGAGTCCAATAAAATAGAATAAACTTCACCGGTAGTCCCCAAGGGCCGGTTCACTTGACCATAAATGAGCCGGTACTTTGAATTTCATAATTGTATTGTGCCGAACTCAACAAATATTGCAGTCCGGCTTAACCTTGAGATACTTGCTGAATATCATACATTAGCCCCCAGTGCCAGGTGATGTTACTTTGTAAAGTACTTGGGACTTGAAGTATAGTAGAGTCATAAGAATTTGTTTTGGCATACATTAGCCCCCAATTGTCAAGTGGTTTTGCAGTGCAAAGTACTTGAGACTTGAACCTTGACTCTTGAACGCTAATTAAAACCTTGACACACCCGTGTATGTTTTGTAGAATGCCTTATCTAAACTGAGCTCGCAATTAACTGATGCGAAGACCCGGCTGGCGGATCAGGAGGCAGAAATCAAGTCTGCTGACTCCAAACTGCAATTAAGTCTTGCTGAGACGGAGAAATTGAGAACCAGCTTGACCGCCAAGAAGAAAATCTGGGCTGAAGAGAAAACGTTGCTGACACAACGCGCCGAAAAATTTGAAGCAGCTCTTGAAGAGGTTACTACGGAGCTGACCGGATTAAAGGACCGGGTGTCTCAGATGGTTCCCACCATCTTTGGTACGTCATTTGTATTGATCTTTTGTATCTTCTGCTGACCCAGAATATAAACCGCTAGCTGACCCTTTGTGTACAAAATATGTGCAGGCCCGCGAAGCAAGAATCTGAGCCAAGACAATGTGACTAAACTGAAGGCGGTCTATACCTTAGTGGAGCAGTTGTACATTGGCGCACAACGGGCACTTGCTGCTATCTCTCCTGCCAATCAAGGACCCAACCGGCTCAGTGATGTCTTGAAAAAGCTATCAATCTTACCCGCCAGGTTCCAAGAAGTCAAGCGATCCTGTGCCAGAGCCGGAGCTTTGACTGCCCTGAGCCACTCCAAGGCTTGGGTGCCAGATCTAGACCCGGCGAATGTAGCCAGAGGGTACCCCATGGTGAAAGAAGACGGGTCTCTGTTTGAACAGGATGACTTCGTTGCTTGCGTGAGGGAGGTGCGACCTCAGACCACCGTTCTCGGAGATGAAACAAATATCGATAAATACCAGCCGGGTTTTGATTTGGAAAATAAGAAGATGGCGACTCCCTCCTACAAGGTGACCGACCTTATCCCGCCGGTTCGTCAACATACATTTGCTCCGGATGTTGATCCAGCCAGCTTGATTGATGAAGAATCAGAATTCATCGCCGTGAACGGCTTCGACTGGTCCAACCCCGGCTTCCAATTAACAGAAGGAAGTGAACCGGCAAGGGAGGAGTGAGAACCATCTTTGTGGGCTTTTTAACAGCCTTGTAATAGACTTAGCTTTGAAAACAGCTGCATATTTTGCTTATGCCATCGCGCACAAGATGTTGTGTGTGACTCTTTGCTTCTTGATGTCAATATATGCGTCACATTCATGGTTATCTTTGCGATATTTCAGCTCTGTTCCTGTAGCAAAAAGAAAAACTTGCTTGGCGGTTTAACACCGAACGGGTCAGAACACCCGATGTGTAACCAATACGTTATCATAGTAGATGAAATAGAAAAACAGATGCGAAAAATAACCAAGGTGGAAACAAACCTTGATTAATATAGAAAGCAACTGTTCTTAAATAACAATCATAACTGTATTTTTTTACCTCTGGATCATCGGTTTATGCGATCCGGGCGATGAGGTTAATGAATCAATCTTTGTGAGAAGTCAATGCTTCGGTACGACTGATGACTGTAATGCCTTGGCGGCTTATTGTCAAATAGTTAAGTCGGTGAAAAGACCGTGCTGACTTGTTTAAAATTGAGACAATAAAAGACCAATAAGACAAATAAAACAAATAACAGTTGGTAACCAATATAAATTAACCTTGTAGTTAAAGGCTGGGGGTTTCTGATTCGAATACGATCAGTAAACCGGACCAAAGGGGTTAAGCTAAGATTCGAATATGACCATATAGCCCCTAGTGGCTTTGGCGTTGCACCGATCAAGAGGGTACCGACAGCTATGTTCTATTTGGTTCGAATATGACCTATGTTTGAACAGGAAGCCCCCAATGACCTTAAGAGGTTTTTAACGACCTTGATTCAAATACAATCCAAGTCGGACCCAAAACGGGTTAAGCTATGATTCGGATACGATCAAGAAGCCCCCTAGTGAGTTTGGCTTTGAGCCAATCAAGAGGGTTACGACAGCTATGTTCTCTTTGGTTCGAATACGACCTATGTTTGAACAGGAAGCCCCCAAGTGACCATGATAGTTTACAGCTAGATTCGAATACGATCATAAGCCGAACCAAAAAGGTTAGACTTGATTCAGATATGATCAGCTCCTTAATAGTCATATTAAATAAAAAATAGTAAAGATATGTAATCTTTGAAAGGGAAAAAGACCGAGGTCCTGCTTTATTACTTATCATAGTATATACAACGTCAAAGTATGTACATGATGAGAGCCGGTGGCTCAGGTGTAGTATGGCCGAAGTTGAGCAATGTTCCATGGCCGGCGGGTCTCCTCCTCTGACTTACGTGAGTCTTTGTGCTCTCGAACGTCAATTAGGTAATATGACCCGTTGTTCAAGTTCTTGCTAACCACAAAGGATCCTTCCCAAGGCGGGGATAACTTGTGTGCATCTGACAGATCCTGGATAAGCCGGAGCACCAGGTCACCTTCTTGAAAAGTTCTGGACTTAACCCGGCGGCTGTGATAACAGCGCAGGTCCTGTTGATAAATTGATGATCGAGCCACTGCTAAGTCTCTTTCCTCATCCAACAAGTCGAGTGCATCCTATCTGGCTTGCTCATTATTAGCTTCAACATAAGCCGCCACACGGGGCGAGTCATGATGGATGTCACTAGGCAACACTGCTTCCGCTCTATAAACCATGAAGATAGGTGTATAACCTGTAGACCTGTTAGGAGTGTTGTTGATACTCCACAGCACCGAGGGTAACTCCTCTACTCAACAACCCGGCGTCTGCTGCAAAGGAACCATAAGCCGGGGTTTGAGACCTCTTAAGATTTCCTGATTTGCT